>NC_056749.1:624397858-624475293 GCF_019279795.1 Protopterus annectens
CCCCAGACACCATCCATGCATCTTCCGGTTCTGATTTAGAATCTTTAATCTTCAAGAAGACAGGAATCCTCTTTTTGACCATGGAACCAGTAGTCTGGTCCACTGTCAAGCCAAAAATGGTGTCTCTTTCCCACGGAAGAGGAGCAGTGAAGGCTGGTAAAACTTCCAGTCCACAAAATTACTTTTATTTTCTGTCAAACAGTAAAGAAGCACTTTAAAACACTATGGCAGCCCCACAATGGAAAAATAGGCACAATTTCTTCACAGAAAAAAATGTTTTCAGTTAGTCTGCACTTCTTCTATAAGAAAACCAGCACATTCAGGAAACTGTTTCAGACAAAAACTCCCACTGGAAATATCTGAAACTGAGCTCTCTTCGCTCTGAATTAGAAATCAAAGGACAAAACCCTGTATCGATCCATAATATTAGAGAAATGCATTCATATGCAGCTAATGCAATACCCAACCTTAAATAACCTGTTCTCAGAAACACAACATGGCTTTAAGCACCATCAGAGTACTACTACTGCACTACTACTACATTTTCCCAATATAATAAACCAACATAGAACCCATGGCTTGCTTGTGTCCACCATGTTCTTTGAATTTTCAAAAGCATTTGATACTGTCTTGTACCAGCAACTGTTCATTCGACTCCTCAGCAGGACGTGTACAATACTCCTTGTTGTGGTTCTTGGTTACCTATCTGGAAGGCAACAAGCTGTTAAATGGCAACAAGCCTACTCACCCTTTTAACCAGTTACTAAAGGTGTCCCTCGGCGGTCTACTCTGGGTCCTAATTACCTCCATTCACCATGCTAGTTTAGTACAATATGCAAACGACTCAACATTAATATGTGCAGCCTCAACAACAAATAAGCTCCAACACCTTAACCAAAAATTGCTCTCCTCTGTAGAAACCGGATTCAAAGAATCAAACCTCCTACTCAACTCCAAGAAAACCAAGTTGAGGCTTTTTACCTCAAAAAGCTGCCAAAATCAAAAGCATTTTACCATAAAGTCAACAAATACTGTCACTGAAACTAACTCACAGCAAACTTCTAGGCATTACAATATGTGACCATCTCAAATATGACCAGCATACACTGCACACCATTAAATCTATACATCAGAAGCAGGCTCCCTTTATAGGATCAATGGATTCCTTAGATACTGCAAGAAAATCTCTAGCCACTACCTTCATCATTGCCAACTCACTTATATGCTGCTTCCGTCCTAACAAACTTAAATATTCAAAGCAAGAAACTTGCATCCTGCTACAATAAAATAGCTAAATTTGCCACCAGTCTCACTCATAGGACACACCATTGTCCAAGCTTAAAGCAATTACCGACTAACTGCAAAACTACCTAACATATTCACAACTAACTAGAGTACACTACAAAACTTATTACTGTTCTACAGTCCAGCAAGGGACCTCTGCTCTATTAACAAATTCTTACTATTCACAAATAAGTCAAACAATGTTGTAGGAGACTCCCCCTACTCCCGCTACACTGTTAACCTCTGGAATAATATCCCCATGCAAATAAAACTCCTGCACATGCTCATTGCAAGGTTAAGACTTTGTCAGCACTCTCAAAATACTGAGAATACACTCAACCTCTCACCAAAATGACAAAATTATTTTTATAATTAACTGCTATCTGTACAATCCACTAAGTTGCACATTGGCCCTCTCTCTAGTAACTTCCACCTCCATAAAATATTGGAATGTATAAACATAACTGTTTGTGTATAAATGTAAATAAAAATGCAACTACTCTGCAGTTAACTGGAACTTGGTATAATGCAACATAGGCAAATGGAGCTCTTCTCCAAGGACCTCTGCTGAAAATGGGCATTACCCAGACGGACTTCACCGGTAAGCCATCCCATCCATCCACACCCCCTATTCCCCATTTTTAAACAAAGAAAAATAAGTAAATACCTGTCCCTTCATCTTCCTCTCCACATTAAGAATCTTGAATCTCTTAAGGAAAAATAGATATTCCTCTTTTACCACAAAATACTTTAGGAGGATCAATAAATAGCTCGATTTAAACCCTGAGCCAGAACCAGTAAACTACTCCTATCCATGGGAAATTTGAAGAGGAAGAGGAGTAAAGACAAGTTTAGTTTTCGGTTTCTTGACAGGAAAAAAAATGAGGCCAACAGTGTTACTAATAGCAGCAGTTTCCCCAGGGATGGGCACAACATTCAGACAAAACAAGGAAGACTTTCCTGTTGCCACTCTCTGGATCAACAAGAGTGGTTCTCCCTTGCCAACTGGGGGAGGGGGCAAGACCCACAGAGGACACAGGTAATCCTCAGCCCATAGTGGCTATAGGTGCTACATGAAAGGGACCTGGGGTAAAAGAAGAGTGCTCTGAGGTACAACTAATGGCCACAGCAGAGTCATCCACTTATGGCTGGGGCAAATTGCCAGGCTGCGTTTGTGGCAATGGTTGTTTACTTAACTTTCGTTTTGTGGCTGGAAGACAGACAGTGGGGGCAAACAGTTTGTTCCATGATCAAGATGAAATTGGTACCTGTGGGTGGTTCACAAAAACCAAATTCCCATAACAAACATAACATTAGAGCAAGCATATACCTTTCATGTTTGGCACAGATATTCAGTCTTTGGTAATCTTTAAGATATATTCCAGAGCTCATTCCCTGTTCTAGCTGGTCAGAGGATATATAACACCGATCACTCCAGCTCCAAAAGAACACAAGCCCGAAAACAATGTCCAGGTGATTTGCAGGGACTAAATGCTCACATGTCATCATAAAGATGCCTTATTGGGGGTGGGGGTTGAACAGCAGCAAAGCTGAAATCGCTCTACTTCAATGAGACCTAGAAACTCCTTCCCATTACTTATGGTGCATAAATGAGATAAAACTAAAAATGCCAATTAGGCAAACAAAGCTTAATGACTTTTTTGCCTTAGTCTTGTTCCAGTCCACCTAATACCCAAGCTGCTTGTAGATGTTCATATAATGCAGTAGATGCTCTTGTATTAAATGCAGAAATAGTCTCCAGAGCTCATGGAAAAATGGTCACAAATAGGAGGATGCAAAAGAAATGATCCATTAAAGAAAAGCTTTGTGCACAAGCAAAGAGGAGGAATCCTGACCCACAAGAAAACTGGATATGCTAGGCATCAGTCAAAAGCTTCCAACAAAATACTAAAACTACAAAAACTGTCTGAAAAAGGCATCTAGGCTTTTGCAGTTAATTTGCAGAGAAAATTAGAAGTTATGTACCTACCATAACGTTCCATGTTAGTTGTCTTCTCTCGCCTTCTTTCTTGCTGGATGGGTTCAGAGCCGATCCTCGGCTCCGACTCGGCACTTGCTTTAGCTTGAGAACTCCTTTTACCAGCTCGAGGCAACCCTATATCCCATGATGCAAGGCGGAACTACCTCAGATCTCGTTTGGTAGCTAATCTACCCTGCTAAAGACTATCCTAACATAATTAGGAACACAAGTTCCTAATAGAAGTCCTCATATGAAGGCTCAGGAGGAAAACAACCTAATAGGAACTCTTCAAGATCTGTCCAGGCCAGGGGGAAGGAGGGAGGGACACAAGAAAGAAGGCGAGGGAAGACAACTAACATGGAACGTTATGGTAGGTACATAACTTCTAAATGTTAAGTTGTCAATCTCGCCTTCATTCTTGCTGGATGGGACCGCCCTAGCACCTGTATCCCGGGTGGCTCAATGGAACGGACTCTTGAGAACTGTGGAACCAAAACTGGCCCTATCTCTGGAGGCCAAGTCCAACTTGTAATGAGAGACAAAGGTATGAGGCGTGGCCCAAGTAGCTGCTGCACAAATGGTATCAATGGGTAGTCTATCCTGAAAGGCTGCAGAATTGGATAGACTCCTGGTTGAGTGTGCTTTTGGTTTAGAAGATAGCTGTTTGCCTCTAAGAGAGTACACATAGGAAATGGTGGAAGTCAACCATCTGGATAAGGTCACTTTAGAAACTGGAAGACCTATCCTGTTTTTTGCATAGGAGACAAATAATTGGTCCGATTTTCTGAATTGTTTAGTTCTATGCAAATAGTACCCGAGCTGACGATGGACATCCAAAAAATGCAGTTTGTGTTCAGCTCTGTCGGAATAGTTTGGGAAAAATACTGGTAGATCTATAGATTGGTTAATATTGGTTTGAGACACGACTTTGGGGAGAAAGGAAGGGTTAGTTCTTAATGATACCCTGTCCTTATGAAAAACCAAATAAGGGGAACGAATGCAGAGAGCTTGAATCTCGGAAACCCTTCTTGCAGAAGTGACAGCCAGTAAAAATATAGTTTTCCAGGTCAATAACTTCAAAGAACATGAAACAGACTGTTCGAAGGGAGGTAGTATCAAGTATGCCAACATTAAGTTTAGATCCCATTGCAGAGGAGGATGCTTTATAGGTGGTTTTAGGAGAAAAACTCCTCTCAGAAAGGCCTTGCATAATCTATGAGACATAATGTTATTGTCATGCAAGCCAACATGATACTTGGAAATAGCAGCCAGTTGTACTTTGACTGTAGATGACGAGGATCCTGAATGAAAAACCTCCGCCAGGAAATCTAAAACAGAATGCACAGGAGCAGTAAAGGGATCAATTTTTCTGGAATTTGCCCAAATAGAAAAACGTCGCCACTTGGAAGCATAAACAGTCCTAGTGGACGACTTCAAAGAAGACACTAAAATGTCTCTAACTGAGTCAGAAATCATCGGTAGCCTGGCTAGGGAAGGAAGTGGAGCAACCAAGCAGTGAGGTTGAGAGAATGAATGGCCCGGTGCTGCTGACCCGACTGGTGGATCAAGAGATCCGGAACTGGGTCCAGATGCCAGGGCTGCACAAGAAGGTGACGATGCAGAGACGGAAACCAAATTTGTCGGGGCCAATATGGGGCAATGAGGATCAACTTGGCCCTCAAAACGGTGGCTTTCTGAATGACTTGTGGAATCAAGGGAAAGGGAGGAAAAGCGTACAGAAGTCCCCGGGACCAATCCTGGGTTAGAGAGTCTCTCAGGGGTTGGCCTGGAAGGGGAAAGAGAGTGAAAAATCGGGCACTTGTTGTTTTGAGGACTAGCAAAAAGATCGCAACAAGGAGTGCCCCACTTCAGAAATATCTGATCCACTACAGATTGATTGAGAGACCACTCGTGAGGCATCAGAATGGATCTGCTCAGCCTCTCCGCCAATAGGTTGGACCTGCCGGGGATGTGCGTTGCTATCAGAAACCGCTGAGAAGAGATCGCCCATTGCCAAAGTCTGAGAGCTTCTCGACATAACGGATAGGACCTGGTCCCGCCCTGTTTGTTGATGTACCAGACCACGGACATGTTGTCCGTTTGTACTGCAATAGTCCCCGTGGGAAGAAAGTCGCTGAGGGCTTGCAACGTTAAAAGCACTGCTCTCATCTCCAGGACATTTATGTGCAGATGATATTCTATGGGTTGCCACGTCCCGTGGACCATCCTGCCCTGATAATGCCCCCCCCCACCCGATCAGAGAGGCATCCGTAGTGACTGTGGCAACTGGAGGAGGGGGAATAAAGGGTCGGACCTGATGAAGAGGGGGAGATATCCACCAGTTCAGATGAGCTCTGCACGACTGTGTGACTAAGATTTCGTGCCTCATCGGGAGACTGTGGTACGGCCACTGCGTGAATAGCATCCACTGCAGAAGACGCATGTGGAAGCGAGCCAGTGGTAGAAGAACAATGGCCGCAGCCATAAGACCTAGAACCTTCAGTATAAATCTGGCTTTGATCTTGTTGCTTTGCAATAGAATCCGAACTAATTTTTGGATGTCCAGAATTCTTTGATCTGTTAGTCTGTCTAACATTTTGACGGTGTTTAATTCTGCGCCTATAAAGGTGATAGATTGGCAAGGCAGCAGAGAAGATTTTTCAAAATTTACTGAAATTCCCAAACTCCTGCAAAGCTGTAGAGTGTAGTCTCTGGACTGAAGAAGCTGACACTTGGTGGTGGCGGAGAGGAGCCAGGCGCCCAAGTAGGGAAACACCTGGAATCCTTGACGTCTCAGATGAGCTGTGACCACTGCCATGCATTTGGTAAACACTCTGGGGGCTGAAGTGAGGCCAAAGGGCAGTGCTCTGAATTGGTAATGACTGGTCCCTAGCCGAAAGCGGAGAAACCTTCTGGAGCGTCTGTGAATCTTTATGTGATAGTACGCATCCTGAAGGTCTATAGAGCACATCCAGTTGTCCTTGCCCAGAAAGGGCAGAATGGACTGAAGCGTGACCATCCGGAATCTTGCCTTCTTGACAAATCTGTTTAGATTGCTCAGGTCTAATATTGGTCTCCAATCTCCCGTCCTTTTGGGGACCAAAAAGAATCTCGAGTAGACGCCGGATCCTACCTGGTCTGCCGGCACAGTCTGGACGGCTCTTTTTTCTAGGAGCTTTGAAAAGTACAGTTTTGTACCTACCATAAATGTAGATGTTCGAAGATCCACATTGCTGCAGTCCTTACATATGGGTAGTCCGCTGTCCTCGGTCGGCCCGAATACCAAAGTATAAGGCTGACGTCGGTCAAGGCGCTTAGAACTGACATCAGAACGTCAGGGTACAAAAGCGCATGACCGACGTCATATCCTCAGTCTTTTCTTGCCCCAGATGTCAGAAGGCCCTAAAAAGAAAGGCCAAAACCAAAAGACAGCAAAAAACCAACCAACCACCCCTGCACTAATCCTATTTACAATATTTACAATATTCACAACCCAAACCACACAACCGCCTCTAACTACAGAGGGAAAGGAGGGAGTAATTGACTGCAGCAATGTGGATCTTGAACATCTACATTTATGGTAGGTACAAAACTGTACTATGTTCTTCATCTCACATTGCTGCAGTCCTTACATATGGGTAGAATCCCAAAGCAGAGGTAAGGGAGGATGGCAAAACTATAAAGCATTAGGAGCTGCCAAAATGCCCTGTAAAATTGCAGTGGCAAAACCAGCCCTAGATTTAGAGTAAAGTGGAAGGTGGTAATGCTTAGAGAAAGTATGCGCTGAACTCCAAGTAGCTGCCTCCAAAATATCTTTAGTTGCCACCCCCCTTAAAAAAGCTGTAGAAGTGGCAGTAGCCCTAGTGGAATGAGGCCTAATCCCAGCTGGAATCTCCTTACCATGATGGGAATAACAGAAAGCAATACAAAACCCGATCCACTTAGAAATAGTTTGTTTTGAAACAGGCTTGCCCTGAGAACCCAAAGCAAATGAAACAAATAACTGCTGAGACTGCCTGAACCCTTTAGTTCTGCTCAAATAATATCGCAACTGCCTGTGTATATCCAAAGTGTGCAAAATCTTTTCCCTTTATTTTGGGGTTTGCATAAAAAGTAGGCAAATGAATAGTTTGGTTTAAAGCCACACTAGAAACCACTTTAGGCATAAAGGAAGGATTAGTACGCAAAGATACCCTATCCTTATGGAAAATTAAGAAAGGCTCAACCGCCATAAGGGCCTGTAATTCAGAAACCCTTCTCGCAGAGGTAATGGCCAACAAAAAAGCAGTCTTCCATGATAAATATTTCAGCTCGGCAGTAGCTGCAGGCTCAAAAGGTTGTAGAGTGAGTCTCTCCAACACAAAATTGAGATCCCAAGCAGGAGTAGGAGCTCTACGTGGGGGTCTTATATTCTTTGCCCCTCTAAGAAATTGCTTAAACAAAGGATGAGAAAATAATGGTGGGTCATAGTCATAGTGAGCAGAAATTGCTGCAGCATGAACCTTAATAGAGGAGAAAGACAAACCTTTGTCCAGTAACTCAGTAAGATATTGAAGAGCCACACTTAAATTAGGCTTAGAAACATCAAATTCCTTTGCTGTACTCCAAAATAAAAACCTCCTCCATTTACCTGCGTACACCTTCCTTGTACTAGGCCTTCTGGCCTCCAAAATAACCTTCCAAACTTGCTGTGGAAGCTGAGACCCTCCAGGGTTTAAAACAGAATATGCCAGGCTGTTAGATGTAGAGAGTGAAGTTTGACATTGAGTAAACGACTGTTCTCCTGAGACAGCAGGTGTGGAATCGAAGGCAAAGGCCATGGAGGCTCCCGTACCAGACTTCTCAGTAATGGGTACCAGTGCTGTCGAGGCCAATCTGGAGCTATTAAAATCATCTTTGGCTTGTCCTGTCTGACCTTCAGGAGCACCTTTGGGAGGAGAGGCAGAGGTGGAAAGGCATACACATGAAGATTGCTCCAATTGAATGAGAGAGCATCCACTTTCCAAGCTGTGGGATGAAACCTGTTTGTGCAAAACTTTGGCAGCTGGTAGTTTAGTGGAGAAGCGAACAGATCTATGTCTGGAGTTCCCCATAACACTGTCAATTTCTGAAATACATGAGGATCCAATTTCCACTCGTGGGGATCCATAATTTGTCTGCTCAACACATCTGCTAAGGAGTTCTGTGCTCCCGGCAGAAACCTTGCCTGAAGATTTAGCTGTAAACTGAGAGCAGTCTCCCACAAAAATCACTGCTTGTCTGCATAGAGGATAAGAATGCGTTCCCCCTTGCTTGTTGATGTACCACATGACAGTTGTGTTGTCTGTTAGAACCAACACCTGCCCTGGAAGAAGAAAATCCTTGAAAGCTATTAATGCAAATTGGACTGCTAACATCTCCTTCAAGTTGATATGCAAATGTTGAAGTCTGGCAGGCCACGTGTCTTGTACCCACTTTCCATTTAGATGAGCTCCCCAAGCTTTGTCTGAGGCATCTGTCGTTAGAATCTGACTCGCCTCTGGCCGGGTCACAGAGAGTCCCTTGTTTAGGTGACATTCCTGAGCCCACCACAAAAATTCCTTTTGAATGCAAGGTATTATCTGAATGACAGTGTCCATATCTTGGCAGTGCTGTGTCCATACATTTTTGAGATACCATTGTAGCTTCCTCATATGCAGTTTGGCATTGGGAAGTACCAGAATACAAGATGCCATGAACCCCAAGGCTTGAAGGACTGTCCTTGCAGTCAGCCTGGACTGATGAGACAATTGATGGAAGTAAAGAGAAAGATTCTTTTGTTTGTCCGGGGTCAAAAGGCCATCTGGGATGCTGTATTCAGTCTCACACCCAGAAAGCACATGTCCTGAGAGGGTACTAGACTGGACTTTATTTCGTTCACAGAATACCCCAGGCATCTTAGCACTGCTATCACATACTGTAAATGATGAAGAAGTTCGTCCTTCCCTTGGGCCAGAATCAGGCAACCGTCCAAATAAGGATAGATCTGTATTCCTCTTAGCCTGAAGAAAGCTATCACTGGAGCCAGAACCTTCGTGAACACTCTGGGCGCAGTAGAGAAGCCAAAGGGCAATGCAGAGAACTGATAATGAGAAGTCCCAGTCCGAAAACGCAGATACTTTCTGCAACTGAGCCTGATAGGAACATGAAGGTAAGCCTCCTTGAGATCCAGAGTCACCATCCAGTGATCTTTGCCCAGCAGAGTTAAAAGCTGTTGTAACGTCAACATTTTGAACTTGGGAATGTCCAGATATGTGTTGAGGATAGATAAATCCAAGATTGGTCTCCACGTGTTCCCTTTCTTTGGTACTAGGAACAGGCGAGAATAAAATCCTAGGCCCACTTCTGGCAGAGGGACCGGTTGTATGGCCCTTATTTGAAGTAGCAGAGAAATTTGTTTGTGAGCCTCTAGTCTTTGCTGAGGAGGAACGTCCGCGGACCATGCCTTTGAAAGGAGGCAAGGTATGGAAATAAAACTTGTAACCTCGGTGTATGATATCCAATACCCATTTGTCTTGGGTAATCAAATTCCAATTTTCCTTGAAGAGTGCCAACCTTCCTCCCAAAGGAGCTGCCAGGCAAGAAGAATCTGGCAGCTGAAAAGGTAGGTCATTGGGCCTGTTTACGAAAGGACTGGCCCCTGCCCTCACCAAGATTGTGCAGGTGAACTCCCTGTTCTAGGTCTGAAAGAACTCTGAGCTCTGCCCCTACCACCTCTAGATCTACCCCTAGACTGAGAATCATAAGAAGGATACGTCCCACCCCTTAGCAGGCCAATTCCTACTAAACTTTGGAGGCTGCACTTGCAAAAAATCTTTAACAGCCTGCATGGACTTAGCCTTGTCTTCCATTTTCTTCAAGACTGACTCCACAGGTGAACCAAACAACACATCAGACTGTAAAGGAGCATCCAAAATCCTTGTCTTAACATGGTCAGATAAATTCTGATCCCTCAGCCATGCGTGCTCGAAGAACTGAACCAGTGGCAGCCACTCTAGACGAGGCCTGTACAGCATCAAAACCACATTGTAAAGAATGCTTACCCACCTGCTCTGAAACATGCACCAAATCTTGTAATTCTTTACACTCAATGCCTTCCGCCAGAGCATCCACCTTAGACTTCAATTGAGAAAGAAGATAGTTTTGATATTTCAACATATGAAACTGGCAATTCAAAGCCCTCATAGCTAGGGTAGAAGATGTATAGACTTTCTTTCCCCATCTATCCAAAGCTCTGGCCTCTTTATCTGGAGGAACCGGATTTTTACAACAGAGGCCTTGACACCCTTAGGTCCCTGACTAACAGTTTCTGGGTCCGCCCTAGGACTCTTATAAAGATATTTATGAGCCTCAGGCACCCTGTAATACCTATCCGGTTTAACAGGAGCAGGAGGCAGAGAATCAGGATTAAGTGAAGCTTCTGCAAACACATCTTCCACAACATCCAGAACAGGAGGTATAGCCAAGGGCCTATGCTGGGGTAAAAGCAAAAATTCCCTAAGCCTCTTCCTGGAATCAGAGAAGTCCTGACCTTCCCACTTAAAATGTTCCCTCATGGAATGAAGAGTCTCTGAAAAAGAAAAATCCTCTGGAGGAGAAGCAGAAGGAGTCGAATCATCTGCATCAGAATCAGAATAAGGAGAGTACTCCTGCAAGTGTTCAGCCGAAGACTCCGAAACATCCGAAGCCTGCTCAAAACTCCCCAACTCTGGCTCCACCCTAGGTCTCTTATCAGGAGGGGGCAAAGAACCTCTAATCAGAGTAATCAAATCTTCTGCCATTTTAAGCATGTGCTTCTTGGGCACAGACCCTGCTGCACTAGGAGAGACCCCAACAGAAGCTAAACCTGGCCTGCCTCTGGGAGAAGCCTTGGAAACAGAAGGAGAGGGCCTAACCACCCTAGGAAGGGAGGGGAGTACAGTAACCTGGGAAGCCCCTTCAGCCTGACCTGCCTCCTGAGAGGCCACATCCTGCAATATCAAAGTCTCCCCCTGGGACTCCAGAGAAGCCTCCGTCGGAACCACCGGTTCCACTGACGCCTCTAAAGAACCCACGTCCGGAACGGACGACTCTTCTTGCCTGGGTTTAACTGCTTTGTCTTTGCGCTTCTTCGAAGAAGCGGGCGCCGGAGAATCCGACGGCATATTATAATTGCACCACTTCCTGAAGACCAGCCTAGCACAATCTAACCTTCGCTTAATAGTGCGCTTATTGAATCTAGCACAAAAGCGACACCCAACAACGTCGTGCTCAGGCCCCAAACAAGGAATACACAAAGAATGATAATCCCTATGCGGTATCTGTTTCCCACAAGAAATACAGTTATTCACTTTTTCTGACATCCGTAAAACACTGAGGCAAGAAAAACAAAATATTCCCAACGGGTACTTAGCCAACTTTGATTCGGTCTGAAACTCCGAACTCGAAAAATTTCAGAACGCCGAACGGCACTTGCAACGCTGCTTCTGCATCGGACCATGCGGCAAAAAAGACTGAGGATATGACGTCGGTCATGCGCTTTTGTACCCTGACGTTCTGATGTCAGTTCTAAGCGCCTTGACCGACGTCAGCCTTATACTTTGGTATTCGGGCCGACCGAGGACAGCGGACTACCCATATGTAAGGACTGCAGCAATGTGAGATGAAGAACATCCTCCTGTTCTGCCAAATCCCTTTGATCGGGTGAGATGTCTGGAAGGGATTGTAGAGGTACGGGAAACCTTTCGAAGGGGAATTTGTAACCCTCGGATATAATCGACTGTACCCACATCTCTTGTGATAGGGATTGCCAGGCTACTGGGTACAGTGAAATCCTTCCCCCAACTGCCTCCAAGGGTGGACAGTCGGGCAACACCTCAGGGATGCTGAAAGGGCTTCTCAGGAAGAGACTCCCTGTTGCCCTGGTTCTGAGGACCCCCTGCCTCTAGGGCGGCGTATTATTGTTACCCCTCTGCCTCTGGGGTAAACTGACCACGGCGTCCGTGTAGCTCCTTGGGCTTTACGGAACATTATCTTCCCCTTCTGACCCTTGGGATATGGTCTAGAAGGAGTGGAAAATTGGACTCCAACGGCAGAAAGAGTTTTACCGTCCTGCTCACACCTGGTCAAGGTATCCTTCACCTGAGGTCCGAACAAAGCCGAACCATCAAAGGGGGTATTAGTGAAGGACGCCTTAAAGGGGTCCGCAAAATTACAAAGCCGCATCCAGGCTTGGCATCTAAGAGCAACTCCTGTGCCTGCGGCCCTGCTCGCTCCATCGGCCGCATAGGATATGAGCCGCATGGAGGAGTTAGATATGGAATTCAGGATTGCAAGCTGCGAGGCTTTTCTTTTCTTTTCTTGAGCCCCAGCAGCAGAAGGATCCTGGACTACTTCACCCAGTTCCTTGAGAATATCTCGTTGAAGCCTGGTGAAGTGACAAAGATAATTCAGCGAACGCATAGCAAAGGTCGCTGAAGAAAACATCCGCTTTCCATACCTGTCCATGGTCCTAGAATCCTTGTTAGGAGGATGTACAGGTACTGAAGGATCCGCCAGTTCCTTCTTAGTGGCCGCCGCCACCACCATAGCATCCACAGAGACACCCTTGGAAAGGAACTGCTTGTCCGAAGGGGCCGTGATGAATTTGGATGGTCTCCTGGGGACAGGTTCCACAGAATCTGAGCGCCACGCCTTCCGAGCCACTACCTGCATAAGTGGGTCGAAAGGCGGAGACACCCAGGAGGTGGAGGGTCGGGATCCAAAAGCCTCCAGGTATACCGACTCATCCTCGGAGGGGTCAATGGAGGGCCAATTCCCCCTCTGTTTGAGGAGCTCAAGGATGTCTGAAAAGGAGACATCCTCAGAGGGGGACCATGGGGAACCCTCAGACTCATCTAAGTCGGCATCAGATGTAGTAGACTCAGGGGAGTCTGTGTGTTTCCTCTTACACGTCCTTCTTCGAGGGGTTCCCCTGCAGGATCAGGAGAAACCTCGGAAGAGGAGGAAATTCCCAATGGGGAAACCTGGGGCGATGGATCCCTGGGCCTGAGAGCAAGAGGCTGGCAAGAGGCGTCTGCAGGCACTGATGAGGGAGGAGCTAGAGGGATGGACCGTTGACCAGGCTCAGAGGCCAGGACACTCCTCATCACCTCAAAGGCTCCTCCCGGGAGGCCGGAATATCCCCGCCCGAGGAAACAGGAATTCCCGGCTCCAATGAGAGGGAAGGCCGGGCGCCGAAGCCAAGCGAAGCCCGAGAGGGAGAGCGGGGTCGGACAAGGGTCCGATGCCACTAGCCCCCTCGGAGCCGACAATGGAAACTCGACGACCTGATCCCTCCAAGGAAGGCCTCAAGGAGGAGATCGGAGCAGAGGACGACGGAGCCGAAGGATGTATCGGCTCCGCACCAAACAGTCGCTGTCCCGAAGCTCCGCCCAACTCTGGTGTGGAGTCGGAGGAGGAAGTTCAAGGGGTGAGGCTATAGCCGAAGTCTGTTGAGACGGGCTATGGAGCATTTGGGCCAGTGCCTGAGTCTTCAACAGCCTGCTTACCACCCTCTCCAAGTCGTGGTCAGACAGCCTGGAAGATCTCGAAGATCGGCTCCGATGGCTCCGCTCCGACAAAAGAGGAGACCCGGAGCAGAGTGGATACTCAGTAACGAAGGGGACCGAGATCTCTTTCGGGGCGAAGCCATCGGAGCCGAAGTCCCCTGAACTCCAGATGGAGCTGAAAGTTTCTCGGCTCCGATGCTGGATAAGGTGTCGGCTCCAGCCGGAGCCGACAAGGCCACAGTAGACAAGGTATCGGAACCAGCTGGTGCCGAACCCACTACTTTTATGGTAGATACATCAGTTCCAGCCAGAGCCGATCTTGGCTCCGACGGAGCCGGAGCCACCGGAGGAGGCTTGGATACTGAAGCCTGAGCCTTCAGTGGCTTAGAAGGTTTCCCAGACCCTGCTTTAGAGGGAGAACCTTCTGGCTTAAGTAAGCCACGGAGGATAAGCTTATTCCTCCTTTCCTGCAGGACTCTCTGGCTAAAAGAGTGACACAAAGCACAGGAGTCCTGCAGGTGCAAAGGCCCCAGGCAATAAACACAAGAAGTGTGACCGTCTGTAAGAGACATTTTCTGACAGCACAAGTCACACTTCTTGAAGCCTGAGACCTTGCCTTCCCTAGACATATCCTAGGAGGAAGTAACACACACAAACCCCAACAAACACACAAAATTAATCCCCTACACACAACACACAGGAAGGGATTAACCAAAGGGGTTTTAGGCCTAACTAAAAACTTTACACTAAAGGTTATAAAAAGGTTATAAAGTTTGAAAAACAAGGGAATAGGGTGGGCTGTAATTCACTACAGACTATACTATGAATACAAGGGGAAAATAAAACCCTAACTAAGCTTTTCTGATTTTAACAAGAAAATCACTTACCTCAGCTGGCAAAGGAGACCTCTTTCGCTAAGCGGCAAACGAGATCTGAGGTAGTTCCGCCTTGCATCATGGGATATAGGGTTGCCTCGAGCTGGTAAAAGGAGTTCTCAAGCTAAAGCAAGTGCCGAGTCGGAGCCCATCCAGCAAGAATGAAGGCGAGATTGACAACTTAACATGGTATAGTTCTGTAAAATCTTACCATAACTGTAGATGTCCTTTTCTTCATTGTTGTGGTAGTCATAACATTAGGGATTCCCTGCCTTGGGCAGACCAACATCTGTCTGGTACACCAAAGCCATAAGTTACTTTAAGGTACGCAGTATGTCACATGTATTGGTTCATAGGTGTGTATTAGGCTAAAGGGCCCTGGAGCCTTTACAAGCCTAGCAAAAAAAAAATTGCCCAGGCACTGTGCCATCCAATGTTAGTTCACAGTGCCCATGTCCAGTAGGGCAACTGGAATGATCCCTTGAGTGAACCTTCCTTTAATCTTCCTTACAGAGAAGGTAGCTGAAGCAAATATCCGCTTTCCAATGCGGTCCAACGTCCGAGATTCCTTATCTGGAGGGTGGACCAAGGAACTCTCCTGCGCTAGCTCCTTCTTGGTGGCAGCCGCCACCACCATGGCATCCACTGGAGAATTTTTAGACCATGCCAGCCTATCAGAAGGGGGACTAAGTATCTTGTCCGGTCTTCTGGGAAATGGCTTGACTGTGTCCGGCTCCTTCCAAGCCCTGGTGGTAATTAAATCCACCAGAGGGTCAACCGAGGGGGACACCCAAGAAGTAGACGGGCCTGCATCAAAAACCTCCAGGAACACATACTTGTCCGAGGAAGGTTTTTGGGCAGACCACCCTCCTCTGATTCGCAACATCTCCATGATGTCTCCAAAGGAGATATCCTCAGGGGGTGACCTTGGGGAACCTTCTCTTTCCTCCAAGTCCGTCTCCTCTGTGAGGGACTCAGGGGAGTCCAGGTGCCTCCTTTTGCACTTCCGTTTGTGAGGAACCTCCTCGGTGGGGCTATCCAAGGAGGGCTCACCCACGGGGTCTTGTTCCTCTAAGGGAACCAACTGGAGTGCCGATGCAGTCTGTCCCTGTGGCCGGATGATGGAGGACAGGCCCAAATGTGCAGGGGTGACTGATGGATCCGCAGCCCGGACCGGGGATTTGGAAGTCCTCGACATCATCCTCTCAACTACATCAAACGCTGAGGGCGAACCGCTCTCCCCAGGCTCCGATGTAGGGATCGGCATCGGAGCCGAAGCGGATGGACCTGAGAGGGAAGTGTGCTCAGACCTAAACGGCGCCAAAGACACAGTTCCCCCCACGGATCAGACGCTTGGCTCTCTGCCCCGAGAGCTAGGATCTGACACGCTCGAGGGCATAGTCGGCGAAGTAAGACCATCGGCGCCGACGGTTCCCCGGGTCCAAAACAGCACGGATCCAAAGACTCAGAAACCCTAAACCGGGTCAGAGAAGGAGCGATCGGGGTAAAGAAAGGGGCTGAGCTCTCCCCCAGAGGGGGGAGGCTAGAGCACCCCCATCTGCATTTGAGCCTGCAGGAAACGACGCATCATCCGGTCCAAATCAGCGCCGGTCAAGCTTCTGGTGGATCTGGAGGAGGTCGTAGAGGCGTGCCTGGAGGGCCGCCTCGAGGACCTCGAGGGAGACCAGTACTCCTCCTCCGGCTCTGGGGAAAAGCAAGGAGAACGGAGCCGAGAATGAGGAGAACCAGAGGCCCTCTTAGTGGGACTAGCTACCTTTGCTGGCAGGGCTGAGGGATGAGACTCATCCCACCTTTTATGCCTGTGCCGGTCCTTATCTCTCCTTTTTTCTTTTGAAGAGGAAGAAGAGTCCCCCTCACCCTGAGAAGCAGAAAGAGTTTGAGTCCCCAACAAGGGAGGGGGAGTGGAAGGCAAAGGTGCCGCAGCCGTGACCGGTGCCTTAGAGGGAGAGGAGGAAGAAGAATCCGGAGGCAACAATCCCGCCAGGATTAGCTTGTTCCTCCTATCCCTGACAGCCCAGGGGTTGAAAGCCGCACAAACCTGGCAGCTGGTGGATAAATGGGCCACCCCCCAGGCAAATAACGCACAGTGTGGCCATCGGCTGGGGACAGCTTATGACCACACTCAGTGCATTTAGAAAAAATGGCTTTAGGCCTTTCAGCCATCACACCACACACTCACGCACTAGGGGGAGGGAATTGAAGTAAATTTGAAGTAAAATTACAACAAATATACGCTAAATATATTAGCCGATAAAGGGGGCTAAACAATATACACACACACACACACACACACACACACACACACACACACACACACACACACACACACACACACACACACACACACACACACACACACACACACACACACACACCAATGAAATTTTAGAAAAAAATATTTTTTAAAGCTGGAAAACTCTCACCCACGCCTAAGAGCTTGTCTCTAGAAGCTGCTATAAGCCACGGCAAACTAGATCTGAGGATGGGGGATGTGTAGCAGGGGATTATGGGTAAGGGGAGGAGCTAGCTCGGATCTTTCAGCTAGGGATCCGATATCCTACAGGTTGCAGACCAAATTAAGTCAACTACTCCAGATCTGTAGATGTCCTTTTCTTTATCGTTGTGGTAGTCATAACATTAGGGATTCCCTGCCTTGGGCAGACCAACATCTGTCTGGTATACCAAAGCCATAAGTTACTTTAAGGTACGCAGTATGTCACATGTATAGGTTCATAGGTGTGTATTAGTCTAAAGAGCCCTGGAGCCTTTACAAGCCTAGCCCAAATAAAATTGCCCAGGCACTGTGCCACCCAATGTTAGTTCACAGTGCCCATGTCTAGTAGGGCAACTGGAATGATCCCTTGAGTGAACTTGGTTACCCCATCCACTTGTCAAGATTTCTCTTGAAGTGGGCCAGTGAGGTGCTCTGCTTGACATGAATGGGAAGCTTACTCCAGAGTATGGGCAGTCTTTATCGTCCTTACGAAGCGTAGGGCATAAATGGCGACATCCGGATGTACCATCCTCAAAACGGAAAGCCTCAGTAGGAATGCCAGTCCAAGGAAAAACGAGAGGTGACCAGTACATCTAGAAGATAAAATGGACAAGGGAGGGGGGAATGAGTAAATACTGCAATAATGAAGAGAAGGGCCATTTACCATTACGGTAAGATTTTATACAACTATACTATGTCCTTCCATTTCACTTTTGCAATATTCATAACATTAGGGAGAGTGCCAAAGCTCAGGAAGAAACTCGGGAGAATAAATGACCAGCAGAGCCCTTTAGAAAGCCATGAAGAATGGCCCTAGCGAAGCCAGCTCTAGCATTGTAGATTCCATCCAACTTGTAGTGCTTAGTAAATATATGAAGTCCAGGTAGATGCCTCAAGAATACAGTTACTATTCAAACCCTTGAAAAAAAAGCACCAGAAGAAGCCACAGCCCTAGCAGAATAAGGAAGGCTCTTACCATATAAAGAACAAAAAAGAAATGGCTGTACAGATCCAAGAAGAAACAGTCCACTTGGATACAGCTAATCCCAAATAACCTGGGATGAAAGGAAACCAAGAGCTTATCAGATTTCCTAATAGTCTTATCCAAATAAAATCTGAGTGGTCCATGCACACCCAACATGTGCAGCACCTTCAAGCTGGCAGACAGATGTGATGATGTGAGGTAGTGCCAGCTATGCCAGAGAAAAGTAGGGTAGTGCATGTGCAACACATGCCAACACAGCTAGCTGGAGTTTTGCAACTAATTTTATGCCATTTGTATAGCAAATTGATTTGTAGAGATACTTGTGTTAAAATGTATTTGTAAAGCTGCTTGTGTTAAATGTAAGTGGGTCCTGCTGGACAGAAAATAAATCTAAATTTATAACAGATTGTACTGTTGTAACTGAAGTACTTGTGTTAAAATGTATTTGTAAAGCTGCTCGTATTAAATGTAACAGTGGGTCCTGCTGGACAGAAAAGAAATATTCATTTATATCAGACTGTACTGTTGTAACTGAAGTAATGTATATATGTTAACAGACGTTGCTGGAAGGGAAGGGGTTAAGCTCAGCCCAGCTTACCTCAGGAAAAATAGCTTGAACTTAACTGACTTGGTTTAAGCCAAAAATATTTTATCCCACAGGCCTGAATGCAGCCAGACACACAATGTCTGGTCTGGTGTTCTACTCTTATTGTCCTTAGTGGTGAACTTAATGCCACCCTGTGTGCGGGTGCCAGAGAATGGCTGGTTAGTCTTGACAAGTAATGGAATTGTTTTACAGTCTCCAGATGCCTTAGCAGAGCTCTAGGTGTGTACTGCTACACATCTGTGCTAGATTCTGGTTCAGCTTCTAGACAGGGGTGTATTGTGGGACTCACAGAGGCAGGTGACCATATGTGATATTCTGTAGCCGGCACTGAAATTATTTTAGATAGTAGCAAGAGAGATGAGCGACACTCAGCACTTGTACTGAAACTGACACAAAACACCCATCCACTTCATCTTGCCCTGCTTTAGTAAGTAACCAGGGAATTGTAATTCTTCAGTCAGTTAAGAAAATAACGAGACTAATTAAATATCATTTTTCTGTATCTGTCTGAATCTTTCCGTGTTATTTTTTACATTTCCTGTGAACTGAAACTAGTGTTTATTTTAAATAGATACAGAATTTTCATGTTTTCTATTTTATTATTAAATATATCTAAACCTTTCATTGTGACTGATCTTTTAGAAAATAGTTTAATGTGTGAGAGTAATTCCATTTATTTGGCGGCACTGTGGGCTTCATGCTCCTGAAAGTCTGGCTGCTTGGTTAACATTACCAGTTGTATAGTATTAATTTTACAAAAAGAGTAATTTGGTACCCTGGTAAGAGCCTTAAAACAGCTGGCTGGTGGCAGTGAATATACCCTACAGTCTGGGCAGAGGAGGCATAGCTGGTAAATCTGTGTCAGCCTTTCCCAGGTGTGTACATCTGTGTGGAAAATCAAATCCCAAACTGTGTGTGTGTGTGTATGTGTGCGTGGTATGTGCGTGTGTCAGCTACTTGGAACAGGGACACAGAGCACTGGTTTCTGCAAAGAGAAATATGGAGTCTTTTGGGGCCAGGACAGAAAAACCCAGTCCCAGGACTGAATGTGCTCCCTGTATGCTCTTAAGGGAAATAGTGCTTGGTGCAGAGAGCTGCATCTGAAAATATTGTGCATATCCATTTTTGTTCTAAGTGAACATTCCCCACAGGTGTCAGTGGTGAGGACCGACACTCCTTGATTACTGGCCCAGAAAAGGGACATCACATATTGATGGCAGTTGTGGGATATTAATTGAACTGCTGTAGCCTGTAAGCAGTTATCACTACTGTGTGTACTCTCAGTAGCCACAAGTTAAACATACCAAGTTTCATTTTTCACAAGTTCTACTTACATTTGTTAGTTTAGCCAGGAAAGCAGACAAAGATGTGAGCAGAGGACTGTGGCAAGCTGACAGTGAACCAGTTGGCTAAGGTGTGCAAATTCAAAGGAATAGTGCATGCCAGCCTGACTAAAGAAGAAATAATTTCAGCCTTAAATCACATCTGCAGCATGGACCAGCAACCAGGAAGACAACCAGTCTGGTGGTGGGGATGGGCAGCTCTCAAAAACAGGACAGTTCATCAGAGGACTTAAAAACCCATCTGGAGTTGGAGAGACTTGAACTGGAGGCCAAACATTTCAAATTATAAAATCAGCATATAGACTGTGGTATTAGGAGGCTGAAGAAAATGAGAGACTAAGGTGTTTGGAGGCTGAAGAAAATTAAAAGCAGTGTCAACATGAGAGGGACATGTTGACTCTTCGACAGGAGCATGGAGGTAAAGAGGAAGGCAGCAACTGAATCCCAGAAACAAAAAAGGTCAGTAAATTTCTTCCACAGTATAAGGAAGGTGATAAATTTGATACTTTTTTTAAATATATGAATAAGACTAAGAGTACCAAGGGCTCTGGGTAAAGTTCCGAACCCCACTTACTTCATGGAAAAGCTGTAATTGCCATTTCTAAATTGTCCGATACTGACTGTTTAACCTTGTAATTTTTGCAATGTTTATGGGAATGTTTTAAGTTAACACCTGAAGCTTACAGAAAAAAAAATTGTGAGCATAGACACAAGGCAGATGAAAGTGTACATGATTATATTGCCGAGTTAAGCACTTCATTTCATAGATGGGTGAATGAGTGTCAGGTCACCACTTCTGAAAGACTGGCAGACCTTTTGGTGAGCGAACAAGCCCTTAATACTGTGCCTGAGGACATGAAAATCTGGTTGGCAGACAGAGTGTAACTCTGCAGATGAATTGGGGAGAAAAGGGGATCTTTACTTGGCAAGCAGGGCACCACTGCTCAAGAAAGGGACACCCAGTGCTGCACATGGATATAAGGGAACCCAAGGTAGGTGGCCTAAACCACCCCAACAGAGTCCACCAGTAACAGGGCAAGCCACTAGTTCAGGTACACTTCCAGAATCATGATTTTCCTGTTTTAAATGTAACCAGAAGGGCCGTATAGCATGCAAATGTCCACTGAAGCAAGGTGAGCAACAAAAGGCAGGGAAGCCAGCAAGATGAAACAGTACGTCAGTAGTAAGTTGTCTGAAGGCAAAAGGGGTAACAAACTATCACCAGAGTTTGTATGCTACCTTAGTGGATGGAAAACAGGCCACTGCTAAGACACACAGCCTCAGACATAACCATCGTGAAGCCTGCAGTGGTTAAACAGAAGCAGTATTTGCTTGGGCAGTCCACTCCAGTCAGAGCTTAGGACCCCATTCCAAATACATTTGACCAAGGTTCACCTTGACTGGAAGGGTGGAAAAGGAAGCAACCAAGTAGCTCTGTTTGAGAATATCCCTGCAGTTGTCTGAATAGGGAATGATTCTGATAATTCACTACCCTGTGTGCATGCAGTTACACGCAGTCAGGCTTGGAGAGAAGCATGTGCATCTAAGATCCTGGGGGAGACCCAGACAGACCATGCACCTGAATCTAGGCTGGTTATGTGGCTATGTCAGGGAGGGAGCTATTTTTTAGCAGTGAGCCTGAAGGTGAGCCACAGCTGCTGATAGGTACTTGTGTTCCCTTGGACAGGGTGATTGCAAAGGCAGAGGTGAGTGGTAATATCAAGGCTGGCAGTGAGGCACTGCTGTCAGAGATTAACAGACTTCCTGGGGAAGGGGAGCTGGGAAGGGTCACAAAGGTAGAGTTGAGACAGGTTCAGCTCTCGGACCCTACATCACGAGGCTTGAGGGTAGGTAGCTAAGGAGGCACCAGATTCTCAAGGAAAAAAGAAGAATTCTGTATACTGGAACAAAGGGTTATTGCACAGAGAGTGGACCCCTGGGGGAGGGTTACAGGGTGATGCAATACAACTGGTAGTGCCCAGAGCCTACCGCCTGGCACTTCTAGCCATAGCCCATGATATTCCTTTTGCAGGTCATACAGGAATGAAGTATACCAAGACACTTACTATGTAGAACCTTTACTGGCCTGGGATTTCAAGGGATGTCACAGGGTACTACTGGACCTGTGAGCAGTACCAAAAAGTAAGCAAGGCAGGAAACAAGGTCAAAGCTCCTTTGATACCTTTGCCTGTGACTGAGGAGCCATTTCATAGGGTAGCTATGGATAATGTAGGGTCTCTGAATACCCAAAGTTCCACAGGGAAGAAATGTATCCTAGTGGCAGTAGATTATGCTACTAGATACCCTGAGGCGGTGGCTCTGTCCTCAATTGAGAAAGAGCACTGTGAATGCTTTGTTAGAGATTTTCAGCAGAGTACGTTTCCTGAGAGAAATACTGACTGACAGAGGTGCCAATTTCATGTCAGATCTGCTGGCTTGTCTGTGGGAGCGCCGTGGTGTGAAGTACCTAAAACCACCCCCCCCCCAGACTAATGGTCTAGTGGAGACTAGAAACTCTACACCAGTGACCATGCTAAAGGCATTTACAGACCAGAGAGAGTGGGTCAAATATTTGTCCCATGTTCTGTTTGCATACAGAGAGGTACCAGAAGAATCCACAGGTTTTTCACCCTTTGAGTTGCTGTATGGGCATATGGTGAGGAAGGCCCTTTGATATGGTTCATGAAGAGTGGCAGGGTGTGTGTGAATCCCACAAGGAGTCTGCTGTGGTATATGTCCTAAACCTCAGGACAAAGCTTGGAGAGCTCACGGGCTTAGCCTAGGAGAACCTGGGAGGAGCCGAACAGCAGAAAAAGCTCTGGTATAACACAAATGCTCGAGCCCGAGAGTATGCTGTGGGACAGCAGGTTATGGTGCTCATTCCTGTCAGACACAATAAGATGCAGGCAATTTGGGAAGGACCCTTCAAAGTGATAAGGAAGGTCAGTGATATTAACTATATGGTAGAACTGCTAGGCAGGAGGCAGGGACATAAACTGTACCATGTTAAGATGATGAAGCCTTACCATGATAGGGAGGCCCTTGTGCTAAATACCTGCAGTGGGTGGAAAGAGGAATCCAAGGGAAAATCTGGTGAATGATCTCCTCTGAGGCTGGGACCGATAGCTCAGTAGATCGGGTAACAATATCCCAGCAGATATCCCCTACCCAAGTTAGAGAAATCCCAAGCACCGTTAGAGGTTTGGGGCATATTCACTAGGAAACCTGGATGCATCTACCTGGTGTTGCACCAGTGAGGTCAGCAATGCCAATGAAGATGGGATCTCAAGACAGGGTATGGGTTAATGCGTTCCATTTCCCAGACGGGCTCATTCCTCTCAAGCAACGTTTCTCCAGTGTCGCTTGAGAAATTAGCTTATATCTTCAAAATGGGGAAAGATGGGATGTGAAGTAATGCCAGCTATGCTCAGAGTAGGGCAGGGCATGTGTTATGCCAGCACAGCTAGTTGGAGTTTTGTAAAGAATTTTATGTCATTTGTATAGCAAACTGATTTGTAAAGCTGCTTGTGTTAAAAATGTATCTGTAAAGCGGACTGTGTTAAAATGCATGTACAGTGGGTCCTGCTGGACAGAAAATAAATATACATTTATATCAGACTGTACTGTTGTAAATGAGGAAATGTATGTTAAAAGAAAACGCTGGGAGGGAAAGGGGGTTCAGATCAGCCCAGCTTACCTTAGGAAAAATAGCTCGAAATTAAATGACTTGGTTTAGGCCATAAAAATTTTATCTCACAGGACCGAACAAAATGTCTGGTCTGGGGTCCTGCTCTTATAGTCCTTAGTGGTGAACTAATTGCTACACTAGGGTGTCACAGAATGGCTGGTCTGTCTCTAAAAAGAAAGATGAAAGTATTGGAATTGTTTTACAGTCTCCATGCCGTAGCAAACCTCTGGGTGTGTACTGTGACACATCTTTGTTAAATTCTGGTTCAGCTTCTAGTCAGGGGGACAGTGTGGGGAACCAGAGTCAAGTGACCAGATGTGTTGCCATTCTATAGCCAGCACTACAATTACCTTAGATAGTATTGAAAGATGCAGAAGTAACACTCTGCACGCTGTTGTTAAAACTAACACAAGACACCCATCCACTTCATCTTGTCTTGCTTTATTAAGTAAACAGGGAATTGCAATTCTTCAGTCAGTTAGGAAAATAGTAATACCAGTTAAATATTCTTTTTCTGTATCGGTCAGAGTCTTTCCACCTGTGCTATATTTCCTATGAACTAAAAAGTACAGTTTTGTACCTACCATAAATGTAGATGTTCGAGGATCCACATTGCTGCAGTCCTAACTATTGGGTAGTCCGCTGTCCAGTCGGCCCGAATACCAAAGTATTAGACTGACGCCAGTACGCCAGGGTACTAATGCGCATGACCGACGTCATATCCTCAGTCTTTTCTTGCCCCAGATGTCAGAAGACCCTGAAAAGATAAGGCCAAAAACTCCCAACATATCTGCACCAAAATATATATATATACAAAATATACAAAATTAGCAGAATATAACCTCACCTACACAACCACCCCTAAACACAGAGGGGAAGGAGGGAGATTGGACTGCAGCAATGTGGATCCTCGAACATCTACATTTATGGTAGGTACAAAACTGTACTATGTTCTTCATTCCACATTGCTGCAGTCCTAACTATTGGGTAGAATCCCAAAGCAGAGGTAAGGGAGGCTGGCAAATCATAAGGAAGCAGGAGCTGATAACATGCCTTGCAAAATAGCTGTGGCAAAACCAGCCCTAGACTTAGAGTAGAGAGGAAGGTGGTAATGCTTAGAGAAAGTATGCACTGAACTCCAAGTAGCTGCCTCCAAAATATCCTTAGTTGCCACCCCCCTTAAAAAAGCTGTTGAAGTGGCAGTAGCCCTAGTGGAATGAGGCCTAATCCCAGCTGGAATCTCCTTGCCATGATGGGAATAACAAAATGCAATGCAAAACCCAATCCACCTAGAAATAGTTTGGTTTGACACAGGCTTGCCCTGAGAACTCAAAGCAAAAGAAACAAACAACTGCTGAGACTGCCTAAAATCCTTAGTCCTGCTCAAATAATAACGCAATTGCCTGTGTACATCTAAAGTGTGCAAAATCTTTTCCCCTTTATTTTGGGGATCTGCATAAAACGTAGGCAAATGAATAGTTTGGTTTAAAGCCACACCAGAAACCACTTTAGGCATAAAGGAAGGATTAGAATGATACCCTATCCTTATGAAAAATCAAAAAAGGCTCAACCGCCATAAGGGCCTGTAACTCAGAAACCCTTCTTGCAGAAGTAATGGCCAACAAAAAAGCAGTCTTACATGACAAGTATTTCAGTTCAGCAGTAGCTGCAGGCTCAAAAGGTTGTAGAGTAAGTTTCTCTAACACAAAATTGAGATCCCAAGCAGGAGTAGGAGCTCGTGGGGTCTTATATTCTTTGCCCCTCTAAGAAATTGCTTGAACAAAGGATGTGAAAACAATGGTGGGTCACAATCATAGTGAGCTGAAATTGCTGCAGCATGAATCTTAATGGAAGAAAGACAAACCTTTGTCCAATAACTCAGTAAGATATTGAAGAGCCACACTCAAATTAGGCTCGAAATCACCAAATTCTTTGCTGCAGACCAAAATAAAAATCTCTTCCATTTTACACTTTCCTTGTACTAGGTCTTCTGGCTTCCATAATCACATTTAAAACTTGTTGAGGAAGTTGAGACCTGCTGTCTTTCAAAACAGAATATGCCAGGCTGTTAGATGAAGAGAGTGAAGCTTGACATTGAGCAGACGACCGTCCTTCTGAGACAACAGATGTGGAATCAAGGGTAAAGGCCATGGAGGCTTCATTACCAGACTCCTCAGTAATGGGTACCAGTGCTGCGAGGCCAATCTGGAGCTATTAAAATCATCCTTGGCTTGTCTTGTCTGACCTTTAAAAGCACCTTTGGAAGAAGAGGCAGAGGTGGAAACGCATACACATGAAGATTTTTCCAACTGAAAGAAAGAGCATCCACTTTCCAAGCTGTGTGATGAAACCTCTTTGTGCAAAACTTTGGCAGCTGGTGGTTTAGTGGAGAAGCGAACAGATCTATGTCTGGAGTTCCCCAGGACACTGTCAACTTTTGAAATACATGAAGATCCAGTTTCCACTGTGGGGATCCATGATTTGTCTGCTTAACACATCTGCTAAGGAGTTCTGTGCTCCGGCAGAAACCTTGCCTGAAGAGTTAGTTGCAAGCTTAGCGCAGTCTCCCATAAAATCATTGCTTGCCTGCACAATGGGTAAGAATGTGTTCCCCTTGTTTGTTGATGTACCACATGACAGTTGTGTTATCTGTTAGAATCAACACCTGCCCTGGAAGAAGTAACTCCTTGAAAGCCATTAATGCAAACTGGACTGCTAACATCTCCTTCATGTTGATATGTAGATGCTGTAGTCTGGCAGGCCACTTGTCTTGTATCCACTTTCCATTTAGATGAGCTCCCAAGCAATGTCTGAGGCATCTGTCGTTAGAATTTGACTCGCCTCTGGCCGGGTCACAGAGAGTCCCTTGTTTAGGTGACATTCCTGAGCCCACCACAAAAATTCCTTTTGAATGCAAGGTATTTGAATGACAGTGTCCAAATCCTGGCAGTGCTGTGTCCATACATTTTTGAGATACCATTGTAGCTTCCTCATATGCAGTTTGGCATTGGGAAGCACCAGAATACAAGATGCCATGAACCCTAAGGCTTGAAGGACTGTCCTTGCAGTCAGCCCGGACTGAAGAGATAGTTGATGGAAGTGACTGGAAAGATTCTTTTGTTTGTCCGGGGTTAAAAAGGCCATCTGGGCTGCTGTATTCAGTCTCACACCCAGAAAGCACATGTCTTGAGAGGGTACTAGACTGGACTTTATTTCGTTCACAGAATACCCTAGGCATCTTAGCACTGCTATGACATATTCCAAATGCTGTAGAAGGTCTTCCTTTTCTTGAGCCAGAATCAGGCAATCGTCCAAGTAAGGATAGATTTGAATTCCTTTTAGCCTGAAGTAAGCTATCACTGGAGCCAGAACCTTTGTGAATACTCTGTAGATAAGCCAAAGGGCAATGCAGAGAACTGATAATGAGAATTTCCAGCCGCAGATACTTTCTGCAACTTAGTCTTATAGGCACATGAAGGTAAGCTTCCTTGAGATCTAAAGTTACCATCCAGTGATCCTTGCCCAGCAGAGGTAAAAGCTGTTGTAACGCCAACATTTTGAACTTGGGAATTTCCAGATAAGTGTTGAGGATAGACAAATCCAAAATTGGTCTCCACGTGTTCCCCTTCTTGGTACTAGGAACAGGCGAGAATAAAATCCTAGGCCCCTTTCTGGCACAGGAACCGGCTGAATGGCCCCTATTTGGAGTAACTGAGAAATTTGCTTGTGAGCCTCTTGTCTTTGTAGAGGAGGAATGTCTGGCATGCCTTTGAAAGGAGGCAAGGTATGGAAATAAAACCTGTAACCGTGGTGAATGATATCCAGAACCCATTTGTCTTGGGTAATTAAATCCCAATTTTCTTTGAAAAGAGACAGTCTTCCTCCTAGAGGTGCCGCCAGGCGAGAAGGTACTGGCAGCTGAAAAGGCAGGTCATTGGGTCTGCTTACGAAAGGACTGACCCCTGCCCTCACCAGAAGTCTGAGCAGGTGAACTTCCTGTCCTAGGCCTAAAAGCACCTTGAGCTCTGCCCCTACCACGTCTAGACCTACCCCTAGACTGGGAATCATAAGCAGGATAAGTCCATCCCTTAGCAGGCCAATTTCTACTAAACTTGGAGGCTGCACCTGCAAAAATCCTTAACAGTTTGCATAGACTTAGCCTTGTCCTCCATCTTCTTTAAAACTGCTTCCACAGGCGAACCAAACAACACATCAGACTGTAAAGGAGCATCCAAAATCCTTGTCTTAACATGCTCAGCTAAGTTCTGATCTCTCAACCAGGCGTGCCTACGAAGAACAGAACCAGTGGCAGCCACCCTGGAGGAGGCCTGCACAGCATCAAAACCACATTGCAAGGAATGTTTACCCACTTGTTCAGACACATGAACTAAATCCTGCAACTCTTTACACTCAATACCTTCCGCCAGAGCATCCACCTTAGATTTCAACTGTGAAAGAAGATAATTCTGATATTTTAACATGTGAAACTGACAATTCAACGCCCTCATGGCTAAAGTGGAAGAAGTATACACTTTCTTTCCCCATCTATCCAAAGCCCTTGCCTCTTTATCAGGAGGGACAGGATTTTTAACAACTGAGGCCTTCACACCTTTAGGCCCCTGAGAGACAGTTTCGGGTCTGCCCTAGGACTCTTAAAAGATACTTATGAGCTTCAGGCACCCTATAATACCTATCCGGTTTAACTGGGGCAGGAGGCAAAGAACGGATTCAGGGAAGCCTCTGCAAAACATCTTCCACCACATTCAAAACAGGAGGTATAGCTAAAGGCCTGTGCTGGGGTAAAACAAGAATTCCCTAAGCCTTTTCCTGGAATCAGAGAAATCTTGACCTTCCCATTTGAAATGCTCCCTCATGGAATGCAGAGTCTCTGAAAATGAAAAATCCTCAGGAGGGGAAGCTGAAGGAGTAGAATCATCCACATCAGAATCAGAATAAGGAGGGTACTCCTGCAAGTCATCAGAAGACTCAGAAGCCTCCGAGCATTGCTCAAAACTCTCAAACTCAGATTCCACCCTAGGCCTCTTATCAGGAGGGGGCATAGAACCCCTTATCATAGTAATCAAATCCTCTGCCATTTTAAGCATATGTTTCTTAGGCAAAGACCCTGAAGTACTAGGAGAAACCCCCACTGAAGCAAAACTCGGCCTGCCCTCAGAGAAGCCTTGGAAACAGAAGGGAGGCTCTGACCACCTTAGGAAGAGAGGGAAGAACAGCCACCTGAGAAGCCCCTCAGCCTGGCCTACTTCCTGAGAGGATACATCCTGTAACAGTAAAGTCTCTTGAGACTCCAAAGAAACACCTGGCAAAACCTCCGGCTCCACTGAGCCCTCTAAAGAACCGACGTCTGGGACTGTCGGTTCCTCCACTCTAGGCTTTGCTGTTTTGTCCTTGCGCTTTTAGCGAAGCGGCCGGAGCATCCGGCGGCATTTTATAATTACAACGCTTCCCAAACACTAACCTGGCACAGTCTAACCTTCTCTTAATAGTGCGTTTGTTAAATCTAGCACAAGAGCGGCATCCAACAACGTGCTCAGGCCTAAACAAGGTATACACAAAGTATGGTAGTCCCTATGAGGTATCGGTTTCCCACAAGAAATACAGTTATTCACTTTTTCTGACATCCGGTTAAATACTGAGGCAAGAAAACCAAAATATTCCCCAACGGGTACTTAGCCAACTTTGATTCGGTCTGAAACTCTGGCTTCAGAAACTTTCAGAACGCCAACCTGCACTCGCAAAATTGCTTCTGCATCGGACCATGCGGCAAAAAAGACTGAGGATATGACGTCGGTCATGCGCATTAGTACCCTGACGTACTGACGTCAGTCTAATGCGCCCTGACCGACGTCAGCCATATACTTTGGTATTCGGGCCGACTGGACAGCGGACTACCCAATAGTTAGGACTGCAGCAATGTGGAATGAAGAACATCTCTGGTGTTTATTGTAAATGGATATTCAGTATTTTCATGTTTCATAGATTTATTATTAAATATTTCTATACCTTCCATTGTTGCTGGTCTTTTACAAACAGTAACATCTGAGAGTAGTTGTAAAAATGCAAGAGCAATCACCACGAAGGTATCAATAGAACACAAAATACAGCTGGTCTCAAGCAAAGTCCAATGGCAGTCGTTTAAGAAGATAGCAAAAACGTTTATTCGAATAAAATGAGCGCTTTCGCATAGCCAGGCTATGCTTCTTCAGATATTAATTCAAAATAAAATATCAGGTGTTTATATACAACTTTTGGCGGGCTCATTAAGTCATTGAATATGCATATTGCAACAAGTCAGCTAACAATTAGTAGTCATAGAGACAAAACACAAAAAACACAATTTAAAAAGCACTATTTAGACTACACAATTTAAAAAGTACATCAAGCAAAACTGATCGTATAACTTGTGTACATCATACTAAAATCATCATCATGTCAAACAACACTAATAGTTTAAAAATGGCAAAAATCTTGGAACCTCAAATCTTCCTTTTGAATTAACTGTAACATATATACATTCCTTCTTGTCAAGCCTAACAACAGTTACCTTATTTGGCATATCAAGATAAAATAAATGCTTCCACTGCTCACCGGCATGAATCCATCACTCGTAAATCTTCCATAAATCACATTAGGATATCCATGACCAAGTTACAATCACAACCTGCACGTTAGTACAACATACCTTTCTAGCATTAAGAATCCCACTAGATCCAAAAATATCTGCATGTTTGTAAATCAATTTTACTCAATATAGGAGATCTACATGCCCACGTAGCTATACACAAAACCACGTGCTTGCGTATGCCTAAAAAACATCTTAATCATCATCAACATCAGCGTTGTTTTGTTTTTTAGCCAGGGTCTGAAGGTAGTCTTAACCCTATTGACATTTTCGAGATGAAGTTAACATATTATGTATCCTATATTTACTGATAGTGTAGCTAGTATTTTAGCATTAAGATAGCCCATCTTCCCTATGGGGTATTTAGTGGCTTTTTAGCTTTATGACTTAGTACTTTGACTTAGTATATATGGTAACTTTATTATATGATGGTTCCCACATATGCTTTTCATTACAAGTCATCTATAGCGTACCTGGAAGGCTAGAGTTTTGAGATACACATTATGATCTTTCATAGTATGTATAATGCTATATTGTCTTTTGCCTAGTTTGGTTTGATACACTTTTCATAACAAAACATATATTGGGCTATACAACATATTTATATGAGTAAGTGCTATTCCGATATTTAATGATGGTTCGCATTCTATTTGCTTATATGCAGAGTTAGCTACCACTATTCTATTGTCTATATTTCGTATAGGTTGCTTTGTTCATATATTTATACACAGTTTTTTATACCCTATACATTTTTTGTCTTTTTTTGTCTTCTTTTATGAGTGACATTACACAATCTAATGTTTATAGATTTAGAGATGGGGAGTGTTTAGTTAAACATGTTTTATGGACTATGCCTTGACTGCATAAGTTTATATAGGTTGCTCTACTTCTAACTATATACATATATTATTTATTACATATTTTTTATATTTTACACATCCTTCATCGTCTCTTATGAGCGATGTTATTTAATTTAATTTCTTAACATCCAGAGATCGAAGAGCATTCAGTTAGGCAGGTCACATGAATTACTGTCTTGTCTGCTGAAATAATGAAGTTCTAAGCAACATAGATCAACGGTTAAATATAAAGGTTCAAGGTCTGTCTTGAAATGTAAGCCTTAGGAGTTAGGACCCGGAAGATCGTTTTGCTTTCCTTAAGATGTTTTTTAGGCATACGCAAGCACGTGGTTTTGTGTATAGCTACGTGGGCATGTAGATCTCCTATATTGAGTAAAATTGATTTACAAACATGCAGATATTTTTGGATCTAGTGGGATTCTTAATGCTAGAAAGGTATGTTGTACTAACGTGCAGGTTGTGATTGTAACTTGGTCATGGATATCCTAATGTGATTTATGGAAGATTTACGAGTGATGGATTCATGCCGGTGAGCAGTGGAAGCATTTATTTTATCTTGATATGCCAAATAAGGTAACTGTTGTTAGGCTTGACAAGAAGGAATGTATATATGTTACAGTTAATTCAAAAGGAAGATTTGAGGTTCCAAGATTTTTTGGCGTCATTTTTTAAACTATTAGTGTTGTTTGACATGATGATGATTTTAGTATGATGTACACAAGTTATACGATCAGTTTTGCTTGATGTACTTTTTAAATTGTGTAGTCTAAATAGTGCTTTTTAAATTGTGTTTTTTGTGTTTTGTCTCTATGACTACTAATTGTTAGCTGACTTGTTGCAATATGCATATTCAATGACTTAATGAGCCCGCCAAAAGTTGTATATAAACACCTGATATTTTATTTTGAATTAATATCTGAAGAAGCATAGCCTGGCTATGCGCCATTTTATTGAATAGCGTTTTGCTATCTTCTTAAACGACTGCCATTGGACTTTGCTTGAGACCAGCTGTATTTTGTGTTCTATTGATACCTTCGTGGTGATTGCTCTTGCATTTTTACAACTACTTTTTTCCTTGTTTGGTGAGAGCATCTTCAGCTGTGAGTAGTATTCCTGGTACTGTAACATCTGAGAGTAATTGCATTTATTTGGTGGCACTGGAGGCTTCATGCTCCTGAAAGTCTGTCTGCCCGATTAACATTACCATTTGTACAGTATCAATTTTACCATGAGTAACTGGGTACCCTATTAAGAATCTTAAAGCAACAGTCTAGGCAAAGGAGGCTTAGCTGGAAAAGTATGTGCCAGTCTTTCCCAGGTGTGTGTGGGGAAAATCAAATCTCATGTCTGTCTCGCAGCTACGTGGAACAGGGACACAGAGCACTGGTTTCTGCAGAGAGAAAGGTAGAATCTTATTTGGGGCCTGGAGAGGAAAACCCAGCCCCAGGACTGAGTGTGCTCCTTGTGTGCTCTTAAGGAAAATTGTGCTTGGTACAGAGAGCTCCATCTGAAAATACTGTGTGTATCCATTTTTGTTCTAAGTGAATGTTCCCCACTGGTGTCAGTGGTGAGGATTGACGCCCCTTGATTACTGGTCTAGAGGAGGGATGTCACAGTAGAGAAGGGGAAAAAAGTGGGCAAATGAACAAATTGATTAAGGGACAACTCATTCACCACCTTCGGCATAAAAGAACTAGTACGCAACCTGTCCTTGAGAAAACACCAAAAAAGAAGGGCAAGCCATAAGGGTCTGAAGCTCAGATACCAGTCTAGCAGAAGTAAAGGCTAACAAAAGAACAGTCTTCCAACAACAATGCTGCAGGCTCAGAAGTACCCAGAGTCAATTTCTGAAAAACCAAATTAAAATCCCAGGGGGGAGGAGGAACAAGCTTCGTGACGGGCCTAATATGAAAAACACTTTTAAGGAACTGTTTAGTTTCAAATCTAGAAGTCAAAAGGAGGAGATGAAGGCAGACAACTAGAAATAGCCAACAGTCAGGCCTTAACAGAATAATCCAACCCAGCATTGAGCAATTCACACAGATAAGAGAACCAAAGGAACATCCACAGAAAGTGGATCCAGATTGAAACATACCAAAGAGAAAACCTCTTCTATTTGGACAAGTAGAATTTCCTAGTATTGTGCTTCCTGGCCACCTGCAGGACCCCAAGCACAGCCGCAGAAAAAAGGTGTCCATGTGGAGTCAAAATACTATCACCCACAGTGTCAGATGAAGAGTGGACAGGTGGGGATGGATGAGAGATCCATTGTCTTGTGTGACTAGGTCCACCCTGCAAGGTAACTTGTGATGAATGCCCTCAGCTAAATGCAGAAGAGGGAACCAATGCTGTCCTGGCTAAAAGGGAGTGACCAGCAAGATTTTGGAAGCATCCTGTTGAATTCTGAACAGGACTTTTGCGATAAGAGGAAGGGGAGGGAAAGCATAAAGAAACATCCCTTGAAAGAAAGAAAGAAAGAAAGCAAGAAAGGAGTGCGCCCACTTTCCACAACAGAAGACCTAGGACTCTGGCACAAAATAGAGGAAGTTGTCTGTTCACATGGAAGGCAAACAAATCTAGTTGAGGAACACCCCACTGGTGGACAATGTCCAGAAACATCTCTACAAAGCATCCACTCATGGAATTGAGTTAAGGACCTGCTCAGTGTTTGCCATAATGTTTTGACCTGAGGGAATGCAAACTGCCTGAAGAGTCACTTGAAACTGGACAGCAAGATCCCACAACAGGAGAGGCAACCTGCAAAGAAGAGAAGAGAAGATCCTGTCCCCCTCCAACTGTCTACATACCACATCCCTGTTTAGCTGTTTGTAAACAACTTAAGAGGTCCTAGGGAGAAAAGATGATGAAAAGCCTAAATAGCCAGCAGACGGGCTCTCATCTCTGACAATAATGTGCTCCTTCTGTTGAAGAGGAGACCACACCCCCTGCACTTTTAGGAAGCCAAAAGCTGCTCCCCATCCAATGTCTGGAGCATCTGTGAACAGCTTCCCACAGGGAAGAGGGAGATGAAAAGGGAGCCCTGGATTTGGGGACAACTGCTGGATCCACCAGTGGAGTTCCTTCTTGAGATAAAGTAAAAGAGGAACTATAAATTCTAGGGGATGAGCATGCTGAAACCAAACTGACTTAAAGAAGCATTGAAACTTCCTCATGTGAAGTCTGGCCAGAGGAAGCATAAGGATAGTGGATGCAATGAAACTCCGATATTTCAGAAACTCCCTGACTGAAATGGAAGCCAAAAGAAGAAGAGTTTGAAGGAGGGAGATGAGGATGAATGCCTTGGGAGGAGGCAGGGATGCCAGCAAAAGCACCTTCTGAATCCTGCAACCCAGAAAAACATGGTCCCAAGAAAGAATCTGAGAAGACTTTTTGAAGTTTATTGTAAACCCCAGGCTCTAAAGAGGAGAGATGGTGAAATGGAGATTTTGCAACAGGATCGCTGGAGAAGTTGCCTGAAACTGCAGGTCATCCACGTATGGAAAAACTTGGATCCCCTGAAGCCTGCAAAAACAAATCACAGGAGCAAGGCATTTGGTGAATACCCTTGGGGTAGTAGAAAGGGCAAAGCAGAGCTGAAAATGCCAGGAAGCAACACAGAAAGGCAAAAGCTTCCTGAAAAGGTAACAGAGCTGAATATGGAGACAGGCATCCTTGAGATCCAGACTCCATCCAAGCCTGAGGAATCAAAAGGAGGAACAAAATCCAAAAAGTGGGCACATTCAGAAAAGTATTTAGATGAGAGGGTTCTAGAATTGTTCTTAAAGTACTCTCCTTTCTCCGTACTAGAAACATCCTGGAGTAAAACCACCCTTTGGGACAAAGACACCTCTAGAATAGTACCCAGCGTCAAAAGATCAAACCACCACTGGGGAAAAAGGAGAGTTGTTCCAGATGGGACTAAGGAATACCCATAAGAGAAGGAATGGATTTCCACACTATGAAATACCCCTGGTGAACAATGGACAAAACTCAGGAATCCTGAGTAAGCTGCAGCCGAAGAGGAAAAGAGAGGCAAAAGAGAGAGGAAATTGACTGGGAAGAATTGGAAAGTCAGGCAGCAGCTGGTTTATCTGGAAAGGAAGATTTCTGAGGCACTGGAGTCTGAAATGCTGAATGGAAAAAAGAAAAAAAGAAAAAAAAAAGAAGAGGAGGAGAGCAAACAATCTATTACAGTTTTGATACATCCAGATTTAAGTCTGCATTAATGAGTCTTTTTGCAGTTGGATAAAAAGTGTTCATGAATCTGGAGGTCCTGCAGCGGATACTCTGTAACCTTCTAGCAGAAGCAAGTTTAGCGAACCAACCATACGCTGGATGAAAAGTGTCACACTGTATTTTGCGGGACCTATTTTTAAAATCTCATTTCAGAGCACTTCTGTAAGGTCGGAAGACTAGTGCCCACAATCTTTTCTGCTATTCTTATTCTTTACAGCTTCTTCTTTTGGCTGCTGTACTGCTACCTAACCATACAGTGCAGCTGCTGGTGATAATGCTCTCGATGGCTCCTATGTAGAAGGTATTTAGAGCATTCAGAGAGCTTTGCTTTTCTCAGCCTTCTTAGGAAGTGTAGTCGCCGGTGGGCTTTAATTAGCTGGCCTGTGTTTGTACTCCAAGAATGATCCTCTGATATACGTACCCCAGGATCTTTGTAGTTTGGACTCTCCATTTCTTCACCATTAATCTTGAGGAGCAGGTGCATGGCTAGAGCTCTTTCTAAAGTCAATAATTTGTTTTACTGACACTCCGGTCCAAATTGTTGTTGTTGCACCAATCAGGGAGTTGACCCCATTCCTATACCCACTCTCGTCATCACCACTTACGAGTCCCAACATTGATGTCATCTGTGACTCGGATGAGGAGGTTATTGCTAGCTTTCGCAGACCAATCATGGGTAAGGATTGTGAACAGTAGAGGACTCTGCACGCAACCCTAGGGCACTCCGGTGTGGAATGCAATACCAGCACAGGTCCTTTTTGGTCTTCCAGACAGGAAGAGGATTGGAATCACCATGTTGAATGCAGAGCTGAAATCTATAAACAGTCTAAGACAGTTTTTATTCTCCTCAAGATGCTCCAATGTGAGGTGAAGTGCCACCGAAATGGCATCAGCAGTTGATCTGCCCAGTAGGCAAATTGCAATGGGTCAAAGGATTGGGGTAGTACTGAAATCAAATGTCTTTTAACCAGTCTTTCAAAACATTTCATTACACCTGATGCAAAGGTGATCGGCCTGTAATCATTTAGGCAAGTGGGGTTGGCTTTTTGAGCAGAAGGATTATGTTGGTAACTTTGAAGCATGCTGGTACTTTTTCCTGGACAAGCAAGGTATTGAAAAAGCTGTTAATCAGGACTATGCTGAGTTGGTCTGCACAACCTTTCAATACTTTCCCCCAGAATGTTATCAGGGGTTCACTTTTCTCAGCTGGTTCCTTACATCCACAACACTGAAGTTGAGTATTGCCTCCTTTAGGTCACTGAAAAGCTTTACAGCCTTCAGGATGTTTTTCCTCTTCAAACCTGCCATAAAATGTGTTTAGATTGTCCAGAAATTCAGTGCTGTCATTGCACTGAGCTGACTTGGTCATGTAGTCAGTTAGCTGTCGAATACCACGCCACAGGCTTAGAGTCTTTCGAATCCTCAAAGCATCCTTGTATCCTCTTTCCATATTCCCTCTTGGCCTCCTTGATATCCTCCTTAGTTTGGCCCTTGCCACACTTAGACTCTTCTTACCTTTTGGCTTTACAGATGACTGTCCAAATGAAGCTACCAAAGCAGACTTTGATGACATACACTAGAGATTCTGATTAGTTTTTTTCCCCCCAGAGGATACAACATTTGAGTTCAGTGTTCAACACAAAAACCCTCATGCATAATTTGGAGTAAGGTACTGGAAATGCTACGAGTTTCACAATTTACAAGCAAAATTTTTTTTTTTTTTTTTTTTTGAAATTTGGTCAACCCACCAAACAATTTACTGTTCAGAAGCCAGTCAGCAACAGTCTCTCGTCAGGTGACTTGCTCAGAGTACTTCAATAAGCTAATGGATAACAAAGAAATCAGACCCGCATCTACAAGATGAAACTTCCAAGTGGCTCACACAGCCTTTGTTTTGCACACTAAACTGATCTTGTTAAAAAACATATCACCTCTGTGATCAGTGGGTAGTGCTTCTGATTTTCAGATGAAAAGTGAAAAGGCAGTTTCCCTAGGGTATACAATGCATTCAAACAGCTGAGCTGGACAACTTGTGAAGCACAATAAAAAATTTCAATGAACAGATACAATTTTATGTATATATTAACCTAAATTGGATCAGCCAAAATAATATTTCTAATGGCTATCTAGGTAAACTGCATAAACTAAAGTGAATGATAGACCAGCTATTGCAATGGTGTAAAATTCATGAATGGAATACTAAAACAGGCAATTAAGAAGCAAGGAAGAGGGAGGGACTGGAATACAAATTTTACTAGTTTGGAGGTGCCCCCAACCTGTCTGTATGGAATGGAGGAAAACACCTATAGGCATTTTATGTCTCTTAATTTTTCACTCCTAAAATATCTGCTGTTAGTGGGAATCTAGAAGGAAAAGATAGGAAAACATGGAAATATGTATAAAGGCATGAGTGAAACGAAAAAAAAAGAGGAAAAAGCTTCCCTTTTTAAGGGGGGGGCAACAGAAAACGACATCACAGAGCAGCTACTTAAGCAGGGGGGTGCTGAACATGTGAATGGAGAAAATGTAGTTGGCAAATATTTTTGGGGAGTAGTAGGGCTACAACAGCACTACACAAGTTAAATTAGGCAAGAAAAATATAGGGCCAGATTCAATAAAGCCTACAGTAAGTGTACACGATACGTATTCAAGAACAGTCATCACATTTTAGTGCTTTCTAGTTGCTCAGAAAGACTACACTAAGTCTACTACACTTAGTGTTAACCTTTATGAATCCCTGTCAATACTTAAGGCTGCAAGAATATCAGTAGAAGAACTAAAATTATGAGAAAGAAGGTGCAAGTTATGTCTGTGTTGTCTGTTCACTCAAGAGCGTACACGTAGTGAAGGTGTTATTGAATCCCAGGGACAGTCTCAGTGATCGAGATCAGAGTTATTAACCGATAAGTGACATATCAATTATTATCAATAGACCAGAAAGCTCCTGAGAAGGAAAAAGATCTTGCTACCATGAAGGAGGAGGAGCCGAGGATACTCATGCTACAGCATTCTGTACTGCAGTGACAAATGGCAAGTGTAAACCAGGACAGTTTCTTACTGCCCCCCCCCCCCCAACATTCAAAGTTAAATATGTACGAAATAAAGGTCACAGCCTCTTAGCTTTCTTTCAGAGTAGAATCTACAGACTGTAGTGTAGCCTACAGCATAAAGTCTAAATGTCACTACCTGACAGCTAAGACTGTAACACCAAAATCTGGTCTTCACTGATCTGTTCCTCCTCCAGTGCGAAGACACGTCTCGTCAGCTTCTCTCCATCCAGACACAGGACCTGGAAAATGATGCTTCCTGCTTCCTCAACAGATGTCCTTTAAGAAATCCAAACAAGTTTTGTGTTAGCATTAGAAACTGTCTGATATGCTAAATCCCCATGAAAGCGATGATGTAGTTACAATGTCCCATCCCAAAATAAAAACCCTCAAATCTGTACAGCAGCCATAATGAATTCATAATGCATTACTTTGTACAGAAGAGTGTCAAGATACCCTACATGAGGCTGTAAGAAAAGCTAAGCACTACTTTTGCAAAATAGTTAAAGCAAGAAAAGACTTATGCAGAGAAGCCTGTCTAGCAAATCCATGACGACATATTAAAACTGAGAAAAATGTCACTTTTTTTTTTTTTTTTAATGAAAAAGTATTCTACAGCAAACCACACTGCATGTGCAAACTAGATGGAAATCTAATAATGGAGCTTTCTTAGAAATTATACACATTCAAAGCACCCAGTTTCCTGCTAAATGAAGCAATGAAAACATGCTTAAAACCGCATTCCTGAAATGGTTCTAATATTAGTCATTGATTAATGCCCAGACAAGACTACAAATGAACAAAATAGGTTAAAGCCTTAAGCCAATTGGGAGATGGGGGTTGAAACATGTAAAAGTGGAAAAGCCCTATACACCATACATCCTACAACCTCTGACTAACACAGGAGATCCAGCCTTGTAGAACTGCTGAGAAAACAGAGAAGCCCAAAAGCTATCACTGTTTGTTTACAGGATTACATATAAAACACACAAACATATATACACGTGTGTGTGTGTGGTCTGGTTCATGTTCGCCTCCAAAGCGACCTTTGGAATGAAAGAAGGATTCGTCTTAAGAGAAACTCTAGCCTTGAAAAAAGTTAGAGTGGTTGAGCCTGCAATTCTGAAACTCTTCTGGCTGACAACAGCCACCAGAAAGTCAGCCTTCCACAACAAATACTTCAGCTCATAAGTACTAGCAGGTTCAAAGGTTTTCTGGGCGAGACCTTTGAGTACTAAAGTAAGATACCAAAGGGAAGAAGGGTCCTAGGTGAAAACTCCTTTTAATAATCTTCAGCAGAGTCTGGAACAAGAAAGGGTAGAGGGAAACCCAACTCCCTTCCCAACATGGAAATTTGCGATAGCCCAGAGTTGCACCTTCAGTGTGAAAAACTAGCTCCCTCATGGAAAAGTGAACTCAAAAACATAAGGGCATCCGAAATGGGGGCTGAAAAGGGGTTTATATTCCTTCTTGGTGGAGGGCTTTTGAGAGGCAAGGATGTCACAGACAGGTGAAAGAAGCCTGGACTTTAGCAACATTATTGAAGTGTAGAAACCAAGAGGTTAGTTTGAGGGACCGAAGATTAGGGATTTGTCATCCCGTTGGATGTGAAATTAAATCCTGTCTGGGATCCAGTATCCATGGAGGATATTTGCTGTAAGACCACAGAAAAGGAAACCACACCTGACCAGGCCAGTGAGGGGCATGAGGATAAGACTGGTCTTTAACCTCCAGGTTTTCTGTAGAACTTTGGGTATCAGGGGAATCCGAGGATAAGCATACAGGAGACCCAGGGCAATCGTGGACTAGTGTCCCTGCAGGACTCCCCCACAGAGGGATCAGAGCGAAGTACCTACTGCACTTGTCTGGGGGGGGGGGGGCATAGATCACAACAAGGTTGGCCACAATGGCCGAATCTTGTTTGCTACTGACTGGTTCAGGGACCACTTGTGAGTACTCAAAACGGACCTGCTCAAATTGTCCGCCAGAATGTTGGATTCCCCCGGGATGTGCTTTGCAATAAGAAAGCGGTTCAAAGCAACTGCCCATACCCAGACCCTCATGGCCTCTCTGCAGAGAGAGTAAAAAAGGGTCCCCCTGCTTGCTGATGTACCATACCACCGACATGCCTTTCAAGACTGCCTTCCTCTGGGGACGATTGCAGTCTTGACTGACTTGCAACGCAAGGACCGCCCTCATCTCCAGGACATTTATGTGCAATATGGTCTCTGTAGGGTACCATGTGCTTTCATCCTTCCCTGAAAATGTCACCCACCCCAACAGGGAGCAGTCTGTGGGCACGGTGGCCAAAGGAGGGGGGAGGACAAAAGGCCTGCATAGATGAAGATCACCTGCGAGCATCCACCACTGCAGGTGGAGTCTGCAAGTTGGAGTAAGCTTGATCGGGGCGGATAGCAGGTGACAGGATGGGCCACTGGAGAACTCACATGAAGAACCTGGCTAGAGGCACCAAAAGGACAGCAGCCTACAAGGAACCTAAGGCTATGAGAACTAGGTGAGCTAAAGGAGATGGTGTGTCTAGTAAGCATTATACCTGCTGCCCAAGAGGGGATATCTTCTAAAAAGGGAAGAGCTGTAACTTGCATTACTGTGTTCATCTAAGTCCCGATGCATTCAATGTTCTGGACTGGGACCATCTTGGATTTTTCCATGTTCACTTTGATTCTCAGGTGGTGAAACAGGTGCAATATCACCTGAAAACGCCCGGAGTAGCTGATGCCTTCTGGGTGCCATTAGAAGCTAATAGTCCATGGAGGGAAACACCTAGAATCCTTGCAGATGAAGATACACTGCAACTACTGCCATGCATTTGATGAACACCCAGAGGACAGTGGCAAGGCCAAGGTGTAAATGTTCTGAAGTGGTAATGATCAGTCCTCTGCCAAAAGCGTAGATATCTCCTTGAGCACATACTTTGATGCGATTGCCTCCAGGATGCGTACTGACAAGCACATCCAGTCATCCTTGCGCATGAGCGGCAGAATGGGCTACACCGTAATCATGCACAACTGTGTCTTCTTGACAAATAGTTTCAAACTGCTTATATCCAGGATGGTTTGAAGGTCCCCGGTCTTCTTCGGTATCAAAAAAGAAGCATGAGTAAGTTCCACAGCCTCTGTATTCAGTTGGGACTAGCTGGATGACTCGTCTAGAAGTTTTTGTACTTCTAGAAGGGTATTCTCCCTCCGACTGGGTGGCACATTGGGGAGACTCTCCTCAGTGTGGGGAGGAAGAAGGGAAAAGGGAATGTAGTAGCCTCTGGATATAATGTTGAACACCAAAGCATTATTTGTTATGTCTGTCCAGGCTGCTGGGTGCAAGGACAGTCTACCTCGGAATGCCTCCAGAGTAGGAAGTCAGGCAGTGTTTCAGGAGGGCCTGTCAGAGAAGGGTTCGCTGAAGCTCTGGTTCTGTGGATATCCTCTCCTTCTGGGGAGGCATCTACCATTGAATCCTCTCCCACTGCCCTGGAAGAAGTTTCATCCTGCGAATCAGGGAAGTCCCCTTGGGATTTGCAGAACCACTTAATCTTCCTGCTCCACTGGTTCCTGGAAAAAGTCCACAGAGGGAAGAAAATTTGATCCCCACAGCAGCCAGAGTCTTGCCAGCCTGTTTGCTGTGGGTAAGAGTCCCCTTAACCAATGGTCCGAACAAAAAGGAACTGTCAAATGGGGGCGTTAAATCATACTGTGTGTGGGTTTGTGGACCCCTTCAATCTCATCCAAGCATGCCTCCCGAGGGCTATACCTGAACCAGCCACTCAAGAGGTTCCCCTCCTTCACATGTGAGATTAGCATCATCGAGTAGTTAGCAGTCAGTCAGTCAGTTTTCCTCAGGCAGAGACCGTGCCAGAGATGTGGAAAGTTCCTTCACCAGATCTCTCTGGAGGGGAGTGAAGTGTGCCAGGTAATTCAATGGTCTCAGTGAAAAAGTGGCTGAGGCATACACCCGCTTCCCACATCTGTCCAAGGCCCGAGACTCTATGTTGAGGGGGGGTGTCAGTAGAGCTCTGTTCGGCAAGCGCTTTTTTGGTGGCTGCCAACACCACAGTGGCATCAACCAGGAAACCCTTTCTCCAGAAAGGGCAATCCTGAGGGAGACTAAAGTACTTATCCACACATTTCGGGATCCGTTCCATGGTGTCAGGCTCCTTCCAAACTCAGCAGGTGATGAGGTCAATAAGTTGGTTTTCCGGTGGGGTCACCCAGGAAGTAGATGGCTCTATCCTAAATGCGTCCAGGAACACAGACGCCTCTGAGGAAGGTGGTTGGGGAGACAATCCACCCTTCTGTTTCACGATTTCTAAAATCTCCAAAGGAGTTATAGTCAGGTGGAGATCAGGGGACCCTTCTCCTTCATCAAAAAGTTAGTGTCCTCTATCAAAGACTCCAAGGGGGAGTTTATGTGCTTCCTCTTGCACCAATACTTCCGTAGGACCTCCTCCGTAGGGTATTCAGGGGAGGATTCTGAAGAGAGAGGAACACCTCACTTAGGAGTTGGCTGGAGTCTCTCCGGGTGGGGCTAACCATGGATCACATGGACAGGAGCAAAGCTTCGATCCACAGAGAATTGGGAAGGGCCTAGCGGAGGAAGGACAGTATCTCGAGATGTCAAGAAAGCTCTCTCTGCCACATGGAATGCAGAGGATGCCAGAGGAGCCTGCCCAAGACCCCAGAGGAAGCTCCTAAGGGAGAAAGATGAGGCCATCCCGGATTTGACATCACCAGAGGGCACCAGACCAGAGCTGTCAAAGGCCAAGGGGACAGCTCTGAGAAGGTAAAGGACAGGGCAGACACCAACTCCGAGGATCTGGCGTTGATCCCTCTTACAGAATCAAAGCTGAGCCAGTCTGGGACACAATTGGAGTTGGGGGGGGTATCCCACTATAAGACATTGGTCCACTCAGGATTAACAAGTCCTGCAACCCTGCAGCGAATCGGAGGAGGCAGCGGCTGAGGTATCTGGGATGGAACTCTCATGGATCCAGCGTGGGTCAGAGAAGGCAAAATCTCCAGCTTGATCTGGGCTTTGAGGAAACTCCTCAGCATCCAATCTATATCAGAATGAGAGAGCCAAGAGGACGGGGAAAAATGTGTAGACCTAACCGGTGAAAAGCTTGGTCGGGCAGTCTGAGCAGGGGCGGTGGACTTGCTCCAGTGCAGAGTATGACTCCGTGACCTGTAATCCAGGCAGGTGTGACTGAGTCCATTCCGGAGACGAGGAGCTATGAATCCTAATGACCTCTGACGGCCCCAAAAAGCTGCTCAGACCCGAGGTCACGGGATCTGTTAGGGTGGGAGGTTTGGCCGGTGCTAATTCTCCTAGATAAGTGGGACCTCTCTGATCCAGACAGACGTGAACAACAAATAAAGCAAGTGGGGATGAATCCGAAAACGTTGTTGTTCAGAAGCAGACATTCTAGAGGAAAGCGGGGGTGCTTCTTTTGAGGATTCTGGACTCCAGAGGAGGGAAGAAGCCCCCTCAGGATTCCTATCAGCAAGGTCCTGGGGATTGAAGGATAAGCAAATGTTGCATGGCATTTAAAAGTGCCCTGGATACAAGCAATACACACACCTCGTAGGCATCAGATTGGGGAATCTTATGCCCACAAGAGGCACACCCTCTTAAAACCAGATGGTTTCTCTGGTTTGTCTGACATGCTGCCACATACTCGCATAAACATGCGCTAAGACACCAGCGAGACACTACAACTAAAATATAACTTAAAAATACAGTGAAAGCTTGCCAGTGAAGAGCCTCAAGCCAGCCAGATTAGCTGGAGGAAGAATTGGCTTCTAACACAAAATTAAGATCCAAAGGAGGAGGCACCGGTTTTCTTGGAGGATGCCTATGCAAAACCCCTTTCAAAAACATTTTGACAAGAGAATGCAGTGAAATTAGAGGGTCTGTAGGTAGACATGCTGAAATGGTCAATTAACTTTGGGAGTAAGAAAGGCCAACAGTCAGGAAATCCTATGTGGCACACCTCATTATAGGTTCATACTAGGCTATCTGCCCTAGGGCATTTATAAGCCTAGCCCGAGTGTGTGTGGCTTTCGCCACCCCTTGAAATGAGAATACTATGCCCATTTAGGGTTTAGTTTACTGTGCCTCTGTCTAGTAGTGACACAGAAGTGACCCCCAGGGTAAACCTACGATCTCCCATCCACTCGTCAAGATTTCTCTTGAAGAGAGTCAGTGAGGGGCTCTGCTCAACATGGACTGGGATTCTGTTCCAGAGTGTAGGGAGCCTCTGGGTTATGAATCTTTCCCTCCAGCACGTCCTATTTATTTCTGTGTTGAGGTTCAAATCTCTCGCTCTCGTGGATTTGGATTTTCTGAGGTGGAGCATGTCCATTAATTCCGGATTGGACATGGCCTTGTACGTCAGACATAGATCGCCTCTGAGTAGGCGGTATGCGACTGAATAGAGCTGGAGTTTCTTCAGCCAGGCAGCATATGACATATGTTTGAGACGCTTGATCTTCTTGGTGAGGTACTTTTGGGGTCTTTCTAACTGCTGCAGGTGTCGGGTAAGGTACATCCCAAATGGGGCATTGTACTCAATTATGGGCCTGATAAGGGAAGAGTACAGGGGCACAATGACCTCTCGATCTAGATGTGAATCCTTTCATGATAAGGTGGGTAATACAGAAGGTCTTCCTAACCACCTTGGCAATGCGAGTGTCAAATGAGAGGTTACTGTCAACTTGGATCCCTAGGTCCCTGATTACTTCTTCCGTACTTAATGGATTACCACCTATGTGGTAATTTGTGGGTACTTTGTTTTTCCCAAAGGGTATGACTATACATTTTTTGGAATTCAGTTTAAGACCATGGCTCTGGCACCAGTTATCCATTTCTATGAGGCCTTTCTGAAGGATGCTCGTCTCCGCTGGAGTATCAATTATGCCCGAGTGGGGTATTGTGTCGAAGGCTTTTGCAAGATCAAGGTAGGCTGTGTGAACTGCATTACCCTCATCAATGGCCTTTGTGACTTTCAAAAAAGTCGAACAGGTTCAAAAGGCAGGATCTGCCCTTGACAAAGCCGAATTGGGTAGGATCCAGTGTCTGTAGGTCCCCAATGTCTTTGTTTAGGAGTTCCATAATGATCCTCTCCATAGCTTTGCAGACCAGGCTCGTCAAGCTTATGGGGCGGTAATTTCCAGGGTCCGTAGAAGCACCCCCTTTGTGGAGTGGGACCACTGTTGCTGTACGCCATTCTTTGGGTACGTATCCTGTAGTAAGGCTAAGATTAAACAGCAGCCTTATGTGCGGGTTTAGTTCCTCTTGGAGTTCATGTAGCACGCAACCCGGGATACCGTCTGGTCCCATTGATGCTGTGTTTTTAGCTTTGGAGAGGGCGGCTCTCACCTGGGCATCTGAGATGTCAGGGAGGCTACACTCTGCTGGGATAGATATTTCTCCTTTTGGAATTTGCACTGAACCTGTCTGCCAGTATGTTGCCAATGTCTGTGGGTTCAGTGTATTGTTGGTCATTTTGGACTAACTGAGCATATCTGGGAGTTTCCTCCCAGGTTTCTAACATAACTAAAGAAGGCCTTGTGATTGTCTTTAGTGTCTTTTGCGATTTTTCTCTCAAAGTTGGCCTTGGATGATTTTATGAGTGATCGTAGTTTTTTTGTTAGTACTGATCAGAGATGCCTTCCCTTTTGGGGATTTTGCTCTGTCATGTAGTAGCTTCCTCCTCCTGTTGTAAAGCTTGTTTATGGCTGGGGTCCACCAGACAGGACGCCTGCCTTTGGGGGAATGGGTCTTGGTTTTATTTGGGATTGCATGATCCATGCATTCTTGAAGGTGCCTGTAGAAAGCGTTTATAAAGGATTCAGTGGTGTGGGCTGTGGTTGTCACTGGCTCAGGGGCCTTGAAGGATACCACTTCAGTCTTCAGAAGTGTGAAGTCAGCTTTTGAGAAATTCTTCACTGTGGTCTTTTGTGCTGGGGGTGGGGGCGGGATGTGGATTTCCAGTGAGATTAATTTATGGTCTGATCTCACCAATGAGGGGTATCACCAAGGGCTTTTCATCCAGAAAAAAAAAAGTCACTGTCCCACCGTACTCATCCTTCATTAGACCCAACAGAGAGTACTATGCGCAGTTTAGTATGTACCTCACAAGACATCTGCAACAGCTGGAAAGGCCGCAGAAATACCTCACTAAAAAGAATCACAGGCCTAAAGCAGATGCCCTATGCTGACCGTCTAAAAAGACTCCAGCTATACTCTGTGGCATATAGTCTACTCAAAGGTGATCTTTGCTTAACATACATAGCCATGTCAAACACTGTTGGACATGCTCCACTTAAAGAAATCCCAATCTCTCAGAGCCACATGCTCCAGGGATCTAAACCTTGTTATCACAATGAACAAACATGCTGGAGAGAGAGGTTCCTGACCCAGACTCCCAATACTCTGGAACAGACTGCCCATACACGTCAAGAAGAGCGCCTCCTTAGCCCTCTTCAAAAGGAACTTTGACAACTGGATGGGAAATCGGAAATTCACCCCGGGGATCACGTCAGTTGCCCTGCTAGACAGGGGTCCAGGGAAGTAAATATTGTGGAAAGAAATATCCACAGAATTGTTATGGCTGGGCTTGTATAGGCCCTAGGGCCAATACCTTAGTACCAACCTATGAACCTATAGAACAAGTAACTCTCTCAAATATTGTAAAATCAGTGAGCAACAAGCCTAGAAGTGCTGCTGGTTATGTTGACACCAACTTGAAAACCTTTTCTGTTTGCTAATGATCAATCTTCTAGTTGCAGGCTTTGCCTTCATTAGTATCTTTGCACATACTCGGTAAATACGTGCCTAAAGGTAACTAAGACCCTATCACTCAGGCAGTCAGCTAAAGTTGATTGAGAATTGGGAAATATCAAACCCCCCCCGATCCTGAGTAGATCCATTCTGTGACGAAGCTTGTAGTAATTCCTCCTGGACATTTCCATAAGATAGGAGAAGCACTACTGCCTTGCCCAGAAGGCAGTCATGACAATGATATTGGGGAGGTTCCTTCTGAACCTTCAGAAGTACCTTGTATATCAGTGGAAAGGGTGGAAAAGCATAAAGGAACATCCCTGTCCAAGGAAAGGATAAGGTACGTCTTCCAGGCCTTCTTGTATAGAGTCCTAGAGCAGAATCTTGCTTGCCAATTGTTCAGAGTGGAAGAAAAGAGGTCTACTTGAGGAACTTCACACAGAGAGATCAAATCTTGGAAGACCACAGATCTCATTTCCATTCATGAGGGTCTGCCCTTATCCTGCCCAGTATGTCTGTCACACAATTTTGCTCCAACAGAATGTAGGATGCCTGTAGGCTGAGACTGTTCTGTGAAGCTATATCCCAAGTTACCATGCCTAACCTGCAAAAGGAGTAGAACCTGGTTCCCTTTTGCTTTCTGAAGTACCACTTCACTGTGCTATTTTCTGCAACATGAAGATGTTGAGGGGATCAAAGATGATTCAGAGAGTTGAGGGATTTGATCAAAGCAAGCACCCATCCTTGGTGTCCAACACATGTTGCATTTTTATCCCTCCTCAATTTTGCCCCGAAGCAAAGCTTGAGGCGGTTGTGGTGACAGATTTCTTTGGAGTTGGGAGTAAGATGACAAGAACTGGATTTTTGGAAATTTGCTGTTTCCGCCAATTGATTTGTTTCTGGAAAAAAAACACAGCACTGGGATTTGAAAATACAAATGATGTTGGTGCTGGAACCAGACAGACTTCAAATATCACTGTATCTTTCTCATGTGGAGTCTTGATAAGGGTATCATGAGAATCACTGATGCTGTAAGACCCAAAATTAAGAGGAATTCTCTCACAGTGACTGAAATCTCAGTGGAAAACCTTAGAAATAGCCCAGAACTATTTGTGGAAGAAAAGCTCTTTGAACTGAGGCGTCTAGCTGAAACTCCAAGAACATAATCCTGTGTGAATTCAAACAACTTCTGAATGTTCACTTTAAATCCCAGTTTGTATAAGATGATCTCATTCATGTGAAAGATTCCCTGTTATCTTTGCAGAGTCTGTTTCAAAGTTAGTTATCTAAATAATGGAAAAATGTGGATACCCTGTAATGATCTATAACTGAAAAGAGACACTTAACACTCCTGGTGCAGCAGTTAGTCTAAGGGGGTAAAGTAGAGAACTGATAAGGTTTTGTGTGTCTGGATTTTAAGTGTCCAAGGTCTGGATGAACAGAAATGTAAAAACATCTTCTGAATCTAGTGTTACCAGGAAACTTGAAGTAGATGTAGCAATTTAATTGTGAACACTGGCAGTAGCACAAAAGTACAGTTGTGTACTTACCATAAATGTAGATGTTAGAGTGTATTCACTGTTGCAGTCATTACATTTGGGTAATCCTGCTGGCAGGTTGCCCTCAGTCGGCCTGAATTCCAAAGTCCTGGGTCCTGCGTCGGCTGCTGTCGCCCCTTCCCTGACGTCAGGGGTATAAAAGATGCAGCCGATGCCATTTTCTTTAGTTTTTCTTGCCCCAGATGTCAGGTGCCCCCAAAAGGGTAGCCACAATTTATATACATATAAATATATGCACCAATATAAAACTTTACCTTCATCTACAAGCAAATACACCACATAGGTTCCAACAGAAGAAAGGGGGATGGCAGGTGGGTAACCTAGACTGCAACAGTGAATACACTCTAACATCTACATTTATGGTAAGTGTACACAACTGTTCTATGTTCTTCATGTTTCACTGTTGGTCATTACATTTGGGTAGAGTCCCAAAGCTATGGATGGGAGGCTGGAGCTAAACAGCATTAGGAGCTGCTAAGAGACCCTGCAGAACTGCAGTGGCAAAGCCTGCCCTGGATTTAGAGTAGAGTGGCAGATGATAGTGCTTTGTAAAGGTGTGCACTGAACTCCAAGTAGCAGCCTCTAAAATGTCCTTGGTTGGTACTCCCCTGAGAAAGGCTGCTGAAGTGGCTGCAGCTCTAGTTGAATGTGGCCTAATGCCCTTAGGTACTGGCTTGCCATGGTGTAGGTAGCAGAAACAAATGCAGTGGCCTATCCACTTTGAAATAGTCTGCTTTGAGATAGCCTTTCCTTGTGATCCTGCAGCATATGCCACTAGTAATTGTTCCGTCTTTCTGAAAACTTTGGCTCTGTCCAAGTAGAATCTAAGCTGTCTGTGTACATCCAAAGAATGCAGAATTATCTCCCCCTTGTTCTGTGGATTTGGATAAAAAGCTGGCAGATGAACAGTTTGGTTAAGAGCCACACTGGACACCACCTTAGGCATAAATGTTGGGTTTGTCCTCAGAGACCCCCTGTCTGGATAAAAAATGATGAAAGGTTCCACAGCCACGAGTGCCCGAAGCTCTGAAACTCGGCTTGCAGAAGTTACTGCTAGGAGCAGAGCTGTGTTCCAAGATAAAAACTTTATATCAGCAGTAGCAGCTGGCTCAAAAGGAGGCAGGGTGAGTTTTTCCAAGACATAGTTGAGGTCCCATGCAGGCATTGGTGATCTCCTTGGAGGCCTTAAATTGTTGGCTCCTCTGATGTACTGTTTTAATAAGGGATGAGAAAAGATTGGTGGCTCTGTATTGTAATGAGCCGAAATGGCAGAGGCATGAATTTTAATAGATGAAAAAGATAGACCTTTGTCCAGCATCTTAGTTAAGTATTTTAAAATCTGAGAAATATCTGGCACAGCTGTATCAGTTCCTTGTGCCTGGTTCCAAGCACAAAATCTCTTCCATTTTCCAGATAAACCTAGGTGGCTGTACTTGTAAAAAAATCTTTGACAGTATGCATAGATTTAGCTTTGCCCTCCATTTTCTTTAACACCTCCTCTGCCTTAACTCCAAACAAAGTATCATGCTGTAATGGTGCATCTAATAATTTAACTTTGACATGATCAGGCAGATTTTGTTCCTTTAACCAAGCATGCCTCCTAATTACAGAACCCGTAACTGCGGCCCTACAGGAGGCCTCCAAACAATCAAAACCACATTGCAAAGTATGCTTTCCAACTTGTGCAGCTGCATGCAATAAATCCTGCATTTCCTTGTTTTCTGCACATTCAGAATTTAAAAACATTTTCTGTTTAAGCAATGCCATGACATGTTGCTGATATTTAAGCATATAAAACTGACAGTTTAAGGCCCTTATAGCCAAGGTAGCAGATTCCCCCTCTATCCAGTGCCCTAGAATCTCTGTCAGAGGGGGTAGGGTTTTTTGCAACGAAAGCCTTAACTCTTTTGGGACCCTGTGAAATAGTCTGGGTCTGCAACAGGGTTTTTGAAAAGGAATTGAGAGTCAGGAACCCTGTAATATCTATCAGGCTTAACAGGAGCTGGGAGGTAAGGAGTCAGGGGTGAGACTAGACTCCGAAAACACATCATCCACAATATCCAACAGGTGGAATGGCTAGTAGCCTGTGTTGAGGTTTTTGCCTTTGAAGCCGAGGTTGGTTTAATGTAAAAGATGTTTAGGTCTGAATACACCCTCAGAAGCCGGTGCCTGCCCAGCGGCTCCAGACCCAAATGAAGGAATAGTATCTGAGGCTCCAATACCTTGAGTTTCCAGAGGCATGGCCAACTCCACGTGGGAGTCGGTAGCGTCTGCGACTCTAAAGTAGCGGGCATCAGGGGCTGCGAAAGCACCTCACTGAGAACCAGCGACTGGCTTAAGAGAAGCTTCGTCTGGTTTGGGCCTCGGTTGTCTCGCTCTCCTTTTCTTTGCGTTTTTTGTGAACTTCGGTAGTCTGATGGCTATCCGACGACATTTCTGGATAATTAAACCGGTGTCCAAAATAGTTTAAAGCAAAATCATACTGATGCTTAATACTGCGTTGGTTAAATCTAGCACAAAACAGACAACCAGCAACATTGTGATAAGGGCCTAGGCAAGGAATACAGTAAGAATGAAAGTCCTTATGAGGTATTTGCTTTCCACAAGAAATACAATTAACTTTTTCTGACATCGGTCTGGAGCAAGAAAAGTTTCCCCAACGGGGTACTTAGCTTTATTGAAGACTTCGGACCTGAAATTCGAACACGAAAATCTCAGGACTCGGCCGACCGGTACTTGTGAACTGCTTCTGCTTCGGGCACCGCGCAGCAAAAAAGACTAAATAAAATGGCGTTGGCCACACCTTTTATATCCCTGACGCAAGGGAAGGGTGACAGCAGCCGACGCATGACCCAGGACTTTGGAATTCAGGCCGATTGAGGGCAACCTGCCAGCAGGATTACCCAAATGTAATGACTGCAACAGTGAAACACGAAGAACATCAGATGTCACACTGTAACCAATGAGTAGTGACTTGTACAGTGCAAGAAACAAAGCAGAATTTTTGTCATAAGAAGAAACTGCAGACAAAAAACATTACTCGTACTTCCACAATTTGTTGGAATAAACTAACATAAGAGCCTGACCATTCAAAATTCTGAAAAATCAAAGTTGCAGAAGTATATACTTTTCTTCCTAAGAGTGGAATTAACCAAATGCTGCATCAGGATTAGGAAGATTGTGTAAAGTCTTAGGATGTTTAAAGTTCATTCTTTTATCTGCCTTTTTAGGATCAGCAGGCTATCAGGAAAACTGCAGGCCACACACACACAAAAAACTACCCACCATCCAGAACTGGTGAATGAGTGAAGGTTCCAGAAATTCTCTCCTGAGTTCTGATGAGAGAACCATGTTATTTATGCCTTTATCTACCTGTCCAGCTTCAGAATCAAGAAAAAGAGGTATCCCTCTTTCTTTTACGAGAAACCACCTTACAAGAAGGGTCAACAGTCTGATTTGTTGTGGACATGGAAGCATTGCTTAAAGAACTAACTACCGTGTTGGCCAAGCTGACACGTTTATATGAGGAGGAGAAGGCTAAAGATGATGCTACTCCTGTGAACAGCCCTACTGAGACGCAGGTGGAGCTGTATACACTACATTCTCCTAGCGACATCACACCCGGGCAGAGGGTAAAATCTACAACTTACAGTGGTGCCGTTAGACGTGATAGGAGTGGAAATTTGTTTGGTGACAGCAATTCCAACACGGAAGTACCGCCAACATCGGGGACTGTGGACTACAACACCCAGCAACGGAACATTTGCGCATGGTTGGAAACCCCTACTTTAGACGTAAGTGGAGGTTTGAATGCTAAGGGACACGTGGGTCAAATTAACCAACAGCCTTTGACGCTACGTGAACAGATATTTAAATATGAAAAGATTTGCACCAAGTTCCGTGCAGTACAATTGGATAGTTTATTTCTCGTTAAATCAAAAGAAATGGGGCAGATTCCGATGGGTTTAAGGATTTGGAAACTACCCACGGGAATCGAGGCCGATTCCAAAGCCTATGAAGAACTTATTGATTTATACCAAAGGACAGGTATGGATTTATTAGATATAATATTGAGGCATAATGAGATCAAAATGAAAAAGTTACGAGAGGAAATAGTGAACTTGGATGCTAATATTACACAAGACTTATTATTTTTTCAGCACAAAAACCACTACGAGAGGGTGATTAAAAATGTAGATAACTTTGTACATAAGAACAAGGCCATTAAAAATAAAAAGTTAGATAGAGACTGCCATGCTTACAAAACACGTACCGCATATCCACCGGGACGGAAGGCATTTTATTACCAACAAGAAACCCCTGCTAGATTTGAAGTTTATAATCAGAATGGGGAATGTCTTAATGAAAGCCAGGGGGATAACATTGATGATTTTTTGGAGGGACCGGAGCTACCACGAAGGTCCGAGAGACTATTAAACAAGGGGAGAGACCAGGGTCAGCCGCAACGATTAAGTCCAGGAAGGAGGGGAACAAACCATCGCTGATTTCTGTTACTCCTGAATGTACCTCGGACTTATGTGTTAATTTTTCTGTATGTGATGACATTGATGCATTGTTTAATTCTTCTTTACAAACTGGCTCTAGTTTTCCTAATGGTACAATCGATGAGGGGAATTATGAAGAGTTTTGTAGTGTATTTGTTAGTGAATGTCCACATACTGACTTGAACATTTGTGCAATTGATGAATTTAACAAAAATAGTTTTATTTCACCTGATGTTGACAATGATGGAATTGAGATGTTGTTGCAAGGCAACATTTTTGAGACTTACCAGCATGAGGTTAACACTAGGGATGAACAGGTGGAGTGCAACTATGAGTTTAACATTAATGCACAAAATCAATTGAATACTGCGTGGACAGTTATACCGCCTCTTCTAGATGTTTCTATGGAAGAGGTCTATGTTGATGCCACTAAAATTAGTGGATATGATTGTTTAAATGTAACATTAACTAAGGATTTGGAAGTTAAATTGAACAATAATGATGCAGAAACATGCAGTGCTAGCAACATGATTTCCATTCCACAGAAGGGATTGAAACACAGTATTCAAAAGGAAATGGGGTATATTATATACAATTATACTGATTTAATTATTAATGAATTTCATTTCAAATTATTTAGCAAAGGGGAAAAGTTTGTACCAAGCTTCAGTTTAGATGTAACCCACGTATTGAAAAGCTTCAAGCTATTTACGAGGGAAATCAATTTGAAACTTTATTTTCACACTTCAGGTACTAACGGTATTACATCTAATGGGCAGAACTGTTCCAATATACTTAGGAGGAAGAGTATTTTCGTACCACCTGCTAACAAAGAAATCAGTATTTTTGAGAAAATGGTGGAATATGAGTTGAGGAGACTTTGTTTGCAAAGGGCCACTTATATTGACAACATGACGAACAGTGAAAGGGTAGTACTTAAGGAACTTACATTGACGGGTCAATATAGATGTATGAGACCTGACAAGGGTGGAGGGATGGTCATCATGTACAATTTGGATTATGTTGGTCAGATGATGTCCATCCTAAATAATGATTACACTTACACAAGAGTGTCGATACATGAGATTAATTCAGCATACCAGAAAATTGATATGTACCTATTAGACGCCTTATATCAGGGAGTGATTAATGAGGCAGACTTTCACTTCTTAGCAGTGAAGTTTCCTTATATGCCAAAGTTTTTTGGCATACCTAAGACTCATAAGGGAACTGATTTTCTTCAGTTTCGTCCTATCATTTCAGCCCAGGGTTCGAAGACCGAGCCACTGGCAGCTTTTGTAGATTTTCATTGCAAGAAGGCCTTAACAGATGCTGAACATATACTCAAGGATTCTTGGCACTGTTTAGAAAGGTTGAATTCAATTGATTTTTTGGAACTTGGCAACTTTGGTTTCTTAACAATTGACATTGTCAATCTTTTCTCAGTAATTCCTCATGTGGAGGGTTTAGAGCTTTTTTATGATAGTCTACATTCAAACAGGAAATTTGATAAGGACAAGTTAGAGATTTGTCATGGACTTATGGAATTGGTACTTAATAACAACTTTTTTATGTTTGAGGGTGAAAGATACAAACAAATTTCTGGGGTAGCAATGGGTGCCAAATGCGCCCCAGCCTATGCTAATTTAGTTTTATTAGCATGGGAAAAAAAGTACATATTGAATTCCAGATTTAGGAACAACATTCTGTCTTATAATAGGTTTCTGGACGATTTACTCATACTATGGAAGGGTGATGAGGACAATGTCAGGGAATTCATGGATTATATTAACAACTGTTCTGGATTCCTCAAATTTACCTATAATTGGAATAGAGATTATGCCAACTTCTTGGACATTAGGATTACTAAGAATATAACGGAGTTTGCTAGTAATGTATATAGAAAACCGAGTTATGCAAATTCTATGTTGCATTATACCAGTTGCCATCCTATGCACCAGAAGAGGGGTTTGGTCAAAGGTCAGATGGTTCGCCTTTCTAGGTTGACCAGTAATGACGAGGACTTCAAGAAAGAAATATATACCCTTATTGGATTTTTCTTGGAGCGAGGATATCCTTTGGCACTCTTAATTAGAACAAAAAAGGAGGTGTACAAAAAGAGGAGAAGTAAATACTCCCCAATTTTGAAAACAGGGGTTAAGGAATTAGTTTCACATGGGTTGAACAGTGATAACAACAATGTGGGTATAGATAAAGAAAGGCCTAAATTCATCTTGAAATACAATGATATTTCCTTAGAAATCTGTACAAATGTTAAAATGTTATGGGATTACTTTCTAAGTGAAAATCTAAAATCCATTTTGGGTGATGCCCCTGTAATAATCTTTAGTAGGGGAAGCAATTTGAAGGATATATTAGAGAGAAAAAGTGATAACCATGTGAGATCAACAATGAACAAATGTGGGAGTTGTAAATGGTGTAGATTTATAGCAGTAGGTTCCAACCTTATGGTGGCAGGCTACGGTCGTTCTATTGCATGCCCTGGGAGATGCAATTGTGCCACCAAGTTTTGTGTATACGTTGCATCGTGTATGACCTGCGATGCTTTTTACGTGGGCAAGACTACAAGATGTCTAAAAGAGAGAATTAGGGAGCATTGTGGTTCCATTAGAAGAAAGGATGACCACAATGCCCTTTATTTACATAGTAGGACTTGTCACGAATTCAAAAAATTTTTATTTTTTGTAGTGGACAAAATTAAATCTGATGCATTCGGAGATGTTGACAATCTTGTTGCACTCCGTGAAATGGAATGGCAGATCAGGCTAAATGCCACTAAACATCCAGGGATCAACGAAAGTATTTCTTTGAAACCTTTGTTAAAATTTAGATCTAATTTTATTTAGATTTGAATTAATCTTTTGGATGACTGTCTAACATTATATTTCATATACATCTTTCCTGGTGGTTGCAGTAACAAGAAGTCAATGTTGCATTGTTATAATTACAATTACACTGATTAGTCTTATGTGAGGAAACACCAAGCATCTGAATTTGACACATTATTGTTTACATTTTGAATAATATTTTTGTGTTCATTATTATTTTCAAATTTATTCCGTAAATATATTTTATTACATTTTATATACTGTGATTTATATTTCTAGTTAGGTTAGGTTGTTATTTAGATATGAAATACATTTATATATATATATATATATATATATTTTTTACATTATTATATTTATTTTTGTGTGTATATTATTAATTTTTACTTGTTTACATCAATGAAGGGATTTATACATATGCCTTTTTAGAATTGTATTTGATTCCTGCTCAGTTCACCTTTAAGGATGTTACATCAATTAAGGAATGATAATTGATTAATTGCCCTTTTTTTATTGTATATAAGAACATGCTGGGTGTGTATGAATTGTTTTTGACTCTGATGATACCAGGTTTCTGGTGAAAGCGCTCAGTCGTGGATTAAACTGCTTCCTACATTTCCAGTGGTCTTAGCCTTATTGTGACTCTATTCCTGTGGTGGACCTGTTTGTCTTTTTTAAAGTTGCAGAAGTATATACTTTTCTTCCTAAGAGTGGAATTAACCAAATGCTGCATCAGGATTAGGAAGATTGTGTAAAGTCTTAGGATGTTTAAAGTTCATTCTTTTATCTGCCTTTTTAGGATCAGCAGGCTATCAGGAAAACTGCAGGCCACACACACACAAAAAACTACCCACCATCCAGAACTGGTGAATGAGTGAAGGTTCCAGAAATTCTCTCCTGAGTTCTGATGAGAGAACCATGTTATTTATGCCTTTATCTACCTGTCCAGCTTCAGAATCAAGAAAAAGAGGTATCCCTCTTTCTTTTACGAGAAACCACCTTACAAGAAGGGTCAACAGTCTGACTTAAAGCCTGAGCCAGACCCAGTAAACATCTCCTGTCTAAAGAAATTTGGAAGAGTAGATACATGCCTTTTGAGACACAAAAAATGGGGCCAACATTTTAATAGCCACAGCTTCCCCAACCCAGCAGCTGCACAGGATGCGGCTAACCCCTGGTTCATAGTGGTTTGTTGGAGCTACACCAGAGTTAACCACCTGCAGCCAAGGGAAATTGCTAGCCTGCTGCAGTGGCAAAGGTTGCTTGCTTAACTTTTTGTTGCTGAAAGAATGGAAAGACTGTAGGACTGATAAGTTTATCCCATGGTCAAGCCAAAAATGGTGCCTCTTTCCTGGGAGAAACAAACAGCAAGAGCCAGCAAACGTAGTGGCTTTCATTTTTTTCATAGAAAAGCACAGTAGAAGCACAAACTCTGTCAGCCCCAAAAATTTCTCCAAAGAAAAATGGTTTTCAGTTACTTCATGACAAAAAAAGTTCGATCCCATTTAAATGTACAGTTAAGTCTCATTACAGTCAGTTAAAACAAAGTCTTAGCTTAAAAATAACTTTCCTAAACAGCAAGGTACAATACATATTTTTTTTAAAGTGGAAAGCTAAGTTCCCAAAAGGGAACTTATCTGGACCTCCACTGAAAAGATGTAGCTTTCTGCTCAATTGGACTATCCTGGTAAACAATTGGAAAAAACAAACAAAAAAAAAATCTGTCCAGCAAAGGAAGACTGCAAACCATCAACACGCAAAAAGCCCACACAAGAGCACACACTGTAACAGCAGGAAAGCCCTGAAGGGTCTGGCACCCAAACTGGTCTTGCAGGATATAACCCATATAGCCAACGCTCCTGCAGCAATGAATATGATGATCATTATAATAACAATTAATAGCAGGAAAGCCAGTCATGGCACTGGTCACTTTCTTTTCACACAGTGTTTTGGTTTAAGTATAATACTTTTTGTCTATGAAACAAGGTCTTAAGTTGAAGAAATGTTGATGTAGCTGTACATTACACAGGTCTAGTCTCCATGCTTTTCAGGCATACTCTCTAGGACTTCATTGGGGCTATGTGGTCTGTAAGTAATGGGCATATCTAAGCAGAGTCTCCTTCCGGTGATGAGTAAACAGTATTATGAAAGAGGACAAAGGTGTCAATAAGGTGCAAGAGAGCAGTAGAAGGGTCTAAAATACTGTTGGAGTCTATACCGGTCAATAGCATGGAAGGAAGGAATTAAAGGAGAGACTTAAATCTGGGAAAAGATGTACCATTAACCATCAGCGGGAACCACTTGATTGTTCTTAAAGACCAACTGGATAACAAAGGGCAATGGTCACTCAGATTATTTAAAAGAAAGTCTACCTGTAAACTCACATGTTAGATGTTGGTTACAATTAAATATCGGGAAGAGTTACAGACAGTGTTTAAATTTGGCCTGGTGTTTTTTTTTTTTTTAATTAAATGTACATAATTGAGCTTCACTGTTCTGCTGTTCAACAGTCAAATTCAAGGCTTGACCCCCCCCCCCCCCGTTCATTTGGTTATTTTTCTGCTGGGAATTGGCAGTACAGGTAATATTTTTCTCCAGCAACCATACAACTTTGTATACAGAACTCACTCCACAACGTTAAGCACAGCAATGACAGGAAAAGTAAAAAAGTAAAATGCTAATAACGCACACAAACAGTGGTGCAAAGGATAGTATTAAAAATCACAGAAAAATATGTGGGCAATAAGCGATACAAGTTTTGCCCTCACAATCATTACATTAGCAATACTTAACAGTAACCTCTCATTGTCACCTGCAAGCTCACACGAATCAGAATTGCACAGTGAAACAGTTGCACTACATAAGCTACTGATAATTGTGCAGTTATGAAACTGCAAGGAATTAGTGTAAAAGACCTGAACAGCAGCAGGTACATCCCCATGAACAGACTGCATAAATTAGAACTGCAGAGCAAAAAAAAAAAAAAAAAACTCTTCCAGGCTGCCTAGTACCCTCTTGATCTGGAGAGAGAGTAAAATTTGTGACTCAAGGTCATCAATGGAAAGTTATAAGACACACACAACCTTTGCAAAGGGAAAGGTGACCAGATGTGTTACAAGAGGACACCTACTCTTCCAAAGTTAACATTATGCTAAGTCCACAGCAATCGTAGCTGTGAAGAGAAAGGCCATCCTCAAACAAGATGGAGTCCCAGACAACTGTGACTTTGTGATCTGCTGCATAATCAAATCATCTTTCTTCTTTATAAATCATTTTTATTGAATTATCTCTTATCACATAGGCACTCATACATTTACATAAAATAAAAACAAACCAGATTGACATATTCAGATGCAAACATTATACATCACGTATAATCAGTACAGTCATGGTCACTCATTTTAATTCATGCCTTCCTTTAAACCTCATTCCTCCTCCAAAACATTATTCTGCATGTATCATTCCCACAATTAATTTTTTTTTCTATGTAACTTCCTCCTATCCTTTTAAGCTTCCACTTCCAGTTCCTTTATCTCTTTTACATTAAGTCTAACTGTACTAGAAGTCGTGAGCAGATTTCCATTTCCTAGTAATTACTTTTTTGGCAGTTACCACAATTAAACTCTGCAAGGCCTTGTCTACACAATTCCAATTCTTTATCACAGCAAAAAATAATTTCCTTAGTTACACCAATTTGTTGCTCGCGCAGCATTTCTGGTAAAGGTCTGCAGGGAATTCACAATCTGCCAACTTATTACACTCCTCAAAAAAAAAAATTCCCCAATTATCTCTCTTCCCCATCACACCCCAGACATTTGCAATCTACCAGAGATAAAATTCTTTGGAAGCTGCTTGGGGTGTAAACGTCCAAGCAAAAATCCAAAATCCTCTAGATTTGTTGCATATTTGGAAGCCATATGCATATCCTCCCACTGTTTCTTTACGAACTGCTTATCTAATCTCTCTTCCTAATCCTTTCTAACCTCCCTTTACGGATTCCTATAGTTATCATGCAATGTTTTATATGCCTTAATAATTATTCCTTTAACAGGGGCATCAGGTGCTGACTTGTCTAAAGATGGGTTAAACTCTCGGCTAGGCTTATAAGGAAGGGCCTCAGGGCCAATAGCCTAGCAACTTCCTATGAACAGCAGCCTCTGTTCTAGATTCTACTAAAAACACTACCAGTTCTGGTCTTTCACTTAAGATCCTCCCCATTTCTTCCTCTTTGCCTACACTCCTCTATCAATGATAAATATAACAGAGGACATCTCTAGCCTGTAGTCCAAATTAATTCTTGGCTTTTTCACATTCCATTACCTTTCCCTCTTCAATTATTTGTTTACAATACCTTGGCTCTTTTGCCAGTATTCTCCAGCAAATTCCAGTCTGTTTTTTGTCTATTCCCTGCACCCCTTAATTGCAATCATCCCTAATCGGCAGAATCTCATTTTACCATTCCCATGTTAACTTACTTCTCAGAATACTTTGTTACTACATGAACAGAATATGCTGTGAGGTTATCGTTATTCTCCTTACGGATCTGCATCCAAAATCCCAGTCTCTCTTAGTTTCTTGATCTCCCTGCCTGTTTCATTATCCTCCTCCTCCTCCTCATCCTTTTCCACTTGAATTATATCTTTCTGCTTGTGTTATGTAAAGAAGCCTCAACTGTGTAGCTCTAAAACACCCCCTTCAAACACATTAATCCCAAAACATCTTGTTCTACTGGAAGAATCATCTTATCCCACCTTCCCACCCAGATAAAAATCCTTCAACATTCTATTACTTCCCATCAACAACTTCTCCTCTGGTTGAGGAAAATATTCCTTACCTGTGTATAAAACTACAAGGACTGAAAACATTTTCATTGCTTGTATTTTGCTATGCAGCTCCCCGAAAAAGTAGAGTTTTGTACCTACCATAAATGTAGATGTTCGAGGATCCACATTGCTGCAGTCATAACCTGTGGGTAGTCCGCTGTCCTCGGTCGGCCCGAATACCAAAGTGTTAGGCTGGCGTCGGTCATGGTCGCTCAGAGCTGACGTCAGTACGCAGTAGTACTTAAGCGCATGACCGACGCCATATCCTCAGTCTTTCTTGCCCCAGATGTCAGAAGGCCCAAAAAGGAAAGGCCATAGCCAAAATAGAAAATACCCAACCACCAACATAGAGAAAATAATAATTATCCCAAAAGAAACCCAGCAACCCCAAACTATAGAGGGGAAGGAGGGAGGGAAAATTGGACTGCAGCAATGTGGATCCTCGAACATCTACATTTATGGTAGGTACAAAACTGTACTATGTTCTTCGTCTCACATTGCTGCAGTCATAACCTGTGGGTAGAATCCCAAAGCAAAGGTAAAGGGAGGCTGGCAAACTAAAAAGCATTAGGAGCTGCTAACATGCCCTGTAAAACTGCAGTGGCAAACCCAGCCCTAGACTTGGAATAAAGAGGGAGATGGTAATGTTTAGTAAAAGTGTGCACTGAACTCCAAGTAGCTGCCTCCAAAGTATCCTTAGTAGCTACCCCCCTTAAAAAGGCAGTAGATGTGGCAGTAGCCCTAGTGGAATGAGGTCTGATCCCAGCAGGAACATCCTTTCCATGATGAGAATAACAAAAAGCAATACAATGGCCAATCCACTTAGAAATAGTTTGCTTTGAAACAGCTTTCCCTTGTGAACCCAAAGCAAAAGAAATAAATAACTGTTGAGTCTGCCTGAACTCTTTAGTTCTGCTCAAATAGTAGCGTAACTGCCTGTGAATATCCAAAGAATGCAAGACTTTTTCCCCTTTATTTTGGGGATCAGCATAAAAAGTAGGCAAATGAATAGACTGGTTTAAGGCCACATTAGAAATAACTTTAGGCATAAAAGTAGGGTTAGTGCAAGGACACCCTATCCTTATGGAATATCAGGAAGGGTTCAACTGCCATGAGAGCCTGTAATTCAGATACCCTCCTAGCAGACGTAATGGCCAACAAAAAAGCAGTCTTCCAAGACAAAAACTTCAACTCAGATGTAGCTGCAGGTTCAAAAGGAGGTAAAGTAAGCTTTTCCAACACAAAATTGAGATCCCAGGAAGGAGTAGGAGCTCTACGTGGGGGTCTTATGTTTTTTGCCCCTCTAAGAAATTGTTTAAACAAAGGGTGAGAAAATAAAGGAGGGTCACAATCATAGTGAGCAGAAATGGCTGCAGCATGAACTTTCACGGAGGAAAAAGACAAACCCTTGTCTAGTAATTCAGTAAGGTACTGTAGTGTAAAACTCAAATTAGGCACTGAAACATCAAAGCTCTTTGCTGTGCTCCAAAGAAAAAATCTCCTCCATTTATCAGCATAAACTTTTCTAGTACTAGGCCGTCTGGCTTCCAAAATGACATTCAAAACCTGTTGAGGAAGCTGAGACCCCCCAGGGTCTAAAACAGAATACGCCAGGCTGTTAGATGCAGGGACTGTACCCTGACATTGAGAAAATGATTGCTTGACTGGGACAACAGGTGAGGAACCGGTGGCAAAGGCCAAGGAGGCTCCTGAACTAAACTCCTCAGCAGAGGATACCAGTGCTGGCGTGGCCAATCTGGTGCTATTAGAATCATGCAAGGCTTGTCCTGCCTGACTTTCAAGAGTACCTTGGGAAGGAGAGGCAGAGGAGGGAAAGCATAGACGTGAAGGTTGTTCCAACTGAAAGATAGAGCATCCACTTTCCAAGCTTTTGGGTGAAACATCTTTGTGCAAAATTTTGGCAGTTGGAAATTTAGTGGATCAGCGAACAGATCTATGTCTGGAGTTCCCCAAGCCACTGTCAACTGTTGGAATACGTGAGGATCCAATTTCCACTCGTGGGGATCCACAATTTGTCTGCTCAATACATCCACTAAGGAGTTCTGTGCTCCTGGCAGAAACCGTGCTTGAAGAGTGATGTGCAAACTCAGAGCAGTCTCCCACAATATCATAGCTTGTCTGCAAAGAGGGTAAGAATGGGTTCCCCCCTGCTTGTTGATGTACCACATGACTGTTGTGTTGTCTGTTTGAATCAACACCGGTCCTGGTTGAAGTAGGTCCTTGAAAGCCATCAGGGCAAATTGGACTGCTAACATCTCCTTCATGTTGATATGCAAATGCTGTAGTCTGGGAGGCCACGTGTCTTGAATCCCTTTCCCATTGAAGTGTGCTCCCCAAGCCAGGTCTGAGGCATCCGTCGTTAAGATCTGACTCGCCTCTGGTCGGGTCACAGAGAGTCCCTTGTTTAGGTGACATTCCTGAGCCCACCACAAGAATTCCTTCTGGATGCAAGGTATTATCTGAATGATAGTGTCCAAATCGTGGCAGTGTTGAGTCCATACACTTTTGAGATACCATTGTAGCTTCCTCATATGCAGTTTGGCATTGGGAAGTACCAGAATGCAAGATGCCATGAACCCCAAGGCTTGAAGGACTGTCCTTGCAGTCAGCCTGGACATTACTGATAATTGCTGGAAGTATAGGTGAAGATTTCTTTGTTTGTCCGGGGTCAAAAAAGCCATCTGGGAGGCTGTATTCAGTCTCACACCCAGAAAGCACATGTCTTGAGAGGGTACTAGACTGGACTTTGTTTCGTTCACAGAATACCCTAGGCACCTTAAAACTGCCATTACATACTGTAGATGTTGAAGTAACTTGTCTTTGTCTTGAGCAAGAATCAGGCAATCGTCCAGATAAGGATAAATTTGTATTCCCCTCAGTCTTAAGTAAGCTATTACAGGAGCCAGAACCTTTGGCTTATCTACTGCGCCCAGGGTGTTCACAAAGGGCAATGCAGAGGACTGATAATGAGAAGTACCAGCCCGAAAACGCAGGAATCTCCTGCAGCTGGGCCTGATAGGAATGTGAAGATAAGCCTCTTTGAGATCCAGAGTTACCATCCAGTGATCTTTGCCTAGCAGAGGCAGAAGTTGCTGTAATGTTAACATCTTGAACTTTGGAATGTCTAGGTATGTATTGAGAATGGACAAATCCAGAATTGGCCTCCAAGTGTTTCCTTTCTTTAGCACAAGGAATAGGCGAGAATAAAACCCTAGGCCTACTTCTGACGGAGGTACCACCTGGATTGCCCCCATCTGCAAAAGCAAAGAAATTTGTTTGTGAGCCTCCAGCCTTTGCTGAGGAGGTACATCTGGCATGCCCTTGAAAGGAGGAAAAGTGTGAAAATAAAACTTGTAGCCTTGACTTATTATGTCCAACACCCATTTGTCCTGGGTGACCAAATGTCAATTTTGTTTGAAAAGTGCCAACTTTCCTCCTAGAGGAGCTGCCAGACAGGAAGAATCTGGCAGCTGGAGATACAGGTCATTGGGTCTGTTTACGAAAAGGCTGACCCCTGCCCTCACCAGAAGATTGTGCAGGAGAACTCCCAAGTCCTAGGTCTGAAAGAACCCTGAGCGTGAGCCCTGCCCCTACCACGTCTAGACCTGCTCTTAGACTGAAAATCCGAAGAAGGGTAAGACCATCCTCTTGCAGGCCAATTCCTGCTAAACTTAGGGGGCTGCACTTGCAAAAATTCCTTAACCGTCTGCATAGACTTGGCTTTGTCTTCCATCTTTTTCAAAACTGACTCCACAGGAGAACCAAAAAGAACTTCAGATTGAAGAGGAGCATCCAAAATTCGAGCTTTAACATGCTCTGACAAAATTTGATCCTTAAGCCAGGCATGTCTACGAATAACTGAACCAGTAGCAGCCACCCTGGAAGAAGCCTGAAGAGCATCAAAGCCACACTGCAAGGAATGCTTACCAACTTGATCTGAAGCATGAACTAAGTCCTGCAATTCCTTACACTCTATACCCTCAGATAAAGAATCTACCTTAGATTTCAACTGACCTAACAGAAAGTTCTGATACTTCAGCATATGAAACTGGCAATTTAAAGCCCTCATAGCTAACGTGGAGGAAGTATACACTTTTTTACCCCACCTATCCAAAGCTCTAGAATCTTTATCCAGAGGAACTGGATTCTTAACTACAGAAGCCCTGACACCCTTAGGCCCTTGAATAATAGTTTCCGGGTCAGCTCTAGGACTCATACAAATATTTATGTGCCTCTGGAACTCTGTAATACCTGTCTGGCTTGACAGGGGCAGGGGGTAAAGAATCAGGATTAAGGGAAGCTTCAGAAAAAACATCCTGAACAACATCTAAAACAGGGGGAATAGCCAAAGGTCTATGTTGTGGCAAAAACAAAAATTCCTTAAGCCTCTTACGAGAATCTGAAAAATCCTGACCTTCCCACTTGAAATGCTCCCTCATGGAGTGCAAAGTTTCAGAAAAGGAAAAATCCTCTGGAGGAGAAGCAGAAGGACAGGAATCCTCTGCATCCGAATCAGAATAGGGAGGAAAATCCTGAATATCCTCAGCTGAGGACTCAGAGTACTCTGAGGAATGCTCCAATCCCTCTAAATCTGTCTCCACCCTAGGCCTCTTCTCTGGAGGGGGCATAGAACCCCTGATCAAAGTAATCAAATCCTCTGCCATTTTCAACATATGTTTTTAGGAACAGAGCCGAAGAACTAGGGCTGTGGCCTGTACCAGAAAGACCAGGTCTAGCCTTAGCAGGGCCTTTAGTGACAGAAGTAGAAGGCCTAATAACCTTTTGTAAGGATGGAACCACAGAAACTTGAGAAGCCCCCTCGGCCTGACCTAACTCCTGAGAGGCCAACTCCTGTAATAGTAAAGGTTCCCCCTGGGATTCAGCCGAGATCTCGGCTGGATCCACAGATTCAACCGTAGATTCCATAGAACCGGCGTCCGCAACAGACGACTCATCCGGTTTAGACTTTAAAGATTTATCTTTTCGCTTTTTCGTAGCGGCCGGAGGATCCGACGGCATGTTGTAATTACACCGCTTACCGAAAACAAGCCTAGCACAGTCTAATCTGCGTTTTATGGTGCGCTTATTAAATCTAGCGCAAAAGCGACACCCGACTACGTCGTGCTCAGGCCCCAAGCAAGGAATACAGAGAAAGTGATAGTCCCTATGAGGTATCCGTTTCCCACAAGAAATACAATTATTAACTTTTTCTGACATCCGGATTAACTGAGGCAAGAAAAGACAAAAATATTGCCCAACGGGGTACTTAGCCCAACTTGGTCTTCGGTCTGAAACTCGAAAAATGAAAATTTCAGAACGCCGAACGGCACTTGCAAATGCTGCTTCTGCTTCGGACCATGCGGCAAGAAAGACTGAGGATATGGCGTCGGTCATGCGCTTAAGTACTACTGCGTACTGACGTCAGCTCTGAGCGACCATGACCGACACCAGCCTAACACTTTGGTATTCGGGCCGACCGAGGACAGCAGACTACCCACAGGTTATGACTGCAGCAATGTGAGGCGAAGAACATCAGAGCATCCACTTTTTCAGTTTTTGTATCATCTTTTTAGTCTCTTCCCAAATATCCTTGGCTGCCATAACAGAATCCTTTTTAATCCATACTCCTAACTACTTCACTTTATCATATTTCCATAAATATGGGTATTACTGAACCAATGAGTGTGTACATAGGTTTACAGCTACGGACTGTTTTACCTTCATTAATTTTGAACAGTAGAGCGATTATCCGAACGATCATCCGAAATGCCAATTATTCAAATACAGCCTTCCGAAGAGTTGCATTTGTACTACTGCCCAAAATTTTAACTCTTAGAATTTTGCTGCTTCACTTGTTCATTGCTATTTATAACAACCAAGTGTTAGATTCACAGAATTTTAAAGGTTGCTGCTTTACTTGTTAAGGGTGCGTATGCACTAGTGTGAATTTTGCCATTTACCTTTTTGTCACTGCCTACTTTGCTTTACTTGTTACTGTTCCTACAGTGTTTTGTGTGTGTGAGAATGACACAACTGGTGGTTAGTGTCACTCAGGCTCCTACTCTGTACACGAAACAAGAGCCTGAATTCTACTCCTACCATGATTCAAAGAGTTGAGTCCATCGTTCTAAATTGTCCTGATTTTTCACAGAATGCCTGGAATTTTTGGCTCATACTTTTGGTTTGCTCCTCTTCAAGTTTGCGGTTTCCTGGCAAAATCAGTGACGACTGAATTCCCTAAGTAATGAGAGCCATTTAAGATTCAGTCTTCCTATCATTCAGGAAATGCATGACAACAAAACATTTTATTCCAGAAATTTGTTAACATTATACAAGCAATATTTATAATGTGTCCCTGATTTTAGGCCTTTGCCCCCCTCCTCCCCCCAAATAAATTTTGGCATTTTCCAGATTTCTTGTGATGCAAGGCAAGTCACATGGTTGAGTGTCAAGTGCATTTTACAAGGAGCAAACAGCTTCAAGGAAAGAGATGTTTAGTGCTGCTTATGCCAAAACTGTTTACAATGTGCAACTGTTTAGCAAATATCATCACTATTGTGCTAAATTAAAAGCATTGTTAGTAGCACAACAGGTAGTATACTTGCGTTTGATGCAAAAGGCTGTGGGATCTACTACCACAGTATGTAGATGGATTCCTGATACTGTACTGTGATATGCTTTAAAGGTGGGGGGGTGCGGCAGTCTGAGTATGTCCTCCTTTGGAGGAGACAACTAGTAACTATGAACCCGTTACCATTTTGCCATCCATTCCCTATTACAATATTACCAGCTTACAGTACCATTTTTAATGTAAACATAGGCAATTTATTCTTTAAGGGCAGCAGGCACTGAATTTGTAGAAGAAATAAGAAGTTATGTACTTACCATAACGTTACATCTGAGTAAGTGGATTCATTTGCTGCAACCTGTGGGTATGGATCCGATATCAGATCCGAACCGGCATGGTTTATCCAGCTATGGATCCGAGCTCCTATCTCCTCCCCTCACCCATAATGCCCAGCTCTCCCTACATGACCTCAGATCGAGTTTGCCCTGCACCAACTACCCTAACCAAAGGGTAACACACCCTATGCAGGAAACTGACAAGGCCAAGGGGATAGGAGGGCGGGATGGTTGCAGACAAATGAATCCACCTACTCAGATGGAACGTTATGGTAAGTACATAACTTCTAAATCTGAAGTAGGAGAATTCATTTGTCAGCAACCTGTGGGACAGAGTCCCCAGCTACCAGAATCTTGGGTGGCCATTATGGAAGGATATTCCGTAGCACCGCAGAGCCAAAGGATGCTCTACCTCTAGAAGTGACGTCCAGCTTGTAATGAGTAATAAAGGTATGAGATGAAGCCCAAGTGGCTGCTGAACAAATGTCATCCAGAGGAACCCTAGACTTAAAGGCCGCTGAAGTAGAGACAGACCGGGTCGAATGAGCATGGACTCCCTCTGGTGCGGGCCTCCCAGAGGCTTGGTACGCCAACAGAACACACTGAGAAATCCAGCGTGACAAGGAAACTTTGGAAATTGGTTTACCCAGATTGAATTTGGCAAAAGAAATGAACAACTGGTCTGATTGCCTATGACCAGCTGTCCTATGAAGGTAAAAATGAAGCTGCCTGTGAACATCCATGGAATGCAGCTTGTATTCGCCTTTGTTTTGATACTTAGGGAAGAAAACAGGGAGGTTGATGGACTGATTAATGTTAGCTTCCGAAGCTACTTTAGGAAGAAAGGAGGGATTGATCCTTAGGTACACCCGGTCCGGATGAAAAATCAAATAAGGCGGTTTCATGAACAGGGCCTGAAGCTCTGAAACTCTCTTAGCCGAAGTAATGGCTACCAAAAAAGCAGTCTTAAAGGACAAGTATTTAAGATAGACTGTGGCCGCAGGTTCGAAGGGGGGAGCGGTCAAGGCCTGAAGTACCAAGGAAAGATCCCACAGGGGAACCGTTTCTTTGACAGGGGGTCTGAGCAAAAAGGTGCCTTTTAGGAAGGTTTTGCATAACTTAGCCGACATAAGAGGCCCTGAATCATGTCCAACTTGGTAATGAGATATGGCCGCCAGCTGAACTTTGACAGTGGAACTACTGGCGCCATCATTAAAGAGAGTAGTAAGGAAATCTAGAACCAAAGGAAGGGGAACCGTGAAAGGATCTAGGTCTTGCCGCTCTGCCCAAATGGAGAAACGCTTCCATTTACTGCGGTAAATTTTTCTGGTAGAGGGCTTGTGGGCCGCTACCAGAATGGCCTTAACTGGGGACGAGATACCGGGAGTCCTGATTAGGAGTGGAACTGGAGCAGCCAAGCAGTCAACTTTCAGGTTGTCCAGGTTCGGAATTGGCAGGTTCGACGGGTGTGATATCAGATCCAGAATGGGATCTAGAATCCAAGGTGGATTCACCGAATGAGACCTTAGGTAAGGGAACCAGATCTGTCGAAGCCAGAACGGGGCAATGAGGATCATTCTGCACCACAACCAAGAGGCTTTCTGAAGTACTTGTAGCATCAGAGGTAGAGGGGGGTATGCGTAAAGAAGACCGGGAGGCCAAGCATGCACCAGAGCATCTCTCGGAGAATCCCCTGGAGGGGGGAATTAGAGCGAAAAAACTGTCGCACTTGGCGTTTAAAGAAGAGGCAAAGAGACCGCAACAGGGAGTTCCCCACTGTGCGAAGATACGTTTTGCTACTTGAGAATTGAGAGACCACTCGTACGGGGAGAGAATGGTGCGAATGAGCTTGTCCACTAGGATGTTGGTCCGACCCGGAATATGCGTTGCGATGAGAAAGCGGTTGGTTGAGATCGCCCATTCCCACACTCTCATGGCTTCTCGGCATAAAGGGTAAGACCTGGTTCCCCCCTGTTTGTTGATGTACCAGACCACCGACATGTCTGACTGAATCGCAATTGTTCCCAGGGGAAGGAGGGCGTGAAGTGCTTGCAACGCCAAGAGCACCGCCCCTCATTTCCAGAACATTGACATGCAGGGAGGTCTCTGAATCGCTCCACGTGCCTTGGACCATCCGTCCCGCAAAATGCCCCCCCCCCCAAGGCGGGAAGCGTCCGTGGTCACAGTGGCGAGAGGGGGAGATGCACAAAAGGGGCGGCCCCTGTGGAGGTCCGGAGAATGGAGCCACCACAAGAGAGACCGCTTGCAAGCCTTGCTGATTGCAATGGGATGATACAGGGGGAGGGAGAGAAATGACCATTGCACCTGAAGTGTCCATTGAAGCACCCGCATGTTGAAGCGGGCGTGCGGAAGAAGAGTAATCGCTGCCGCCATAGACCCTAGCGCCCTCAGGACCAATTCCGCAGGTGTTGAGCTGGAGTGAAGGATGGCCTGCACCTGGGGTCGCAGATTCCGAACCCTGTCGGTTGTGAGAAAGGCTCTTAAATTTCTCGTGTCTAACCTGGCTCCTATAAATTCTATAGTTTGAGTAGGGACCAGGTTGGACTTCTCTATGTTTACCGTGATGCCTAGCTTGGGAGCTAGACGAAGGAAGGAGTCTCTTGCCAAAGAGAGTAGATGCCTTGTTGGGGTGGTGAGAAGCCAGTAGTCTAGGTACGGAAAGACCTGCACCCCCTGAAGCCTCAGGTGGGCCGCAACCACTGCTAACACTTTGGTGAACACCCTGGGGGCTGTGGTGAGACCAAAGGGAACGACCCTGAACTGGTAGTGACTGGCTCCCAGCCGGAAGCGAAGAAGCCTCCTGGATCGTCTGTCCATCCGAATGTGGTAGTACGCATCTTGAGGTCTACAGAGCACATCCAGTGATTCCTCCCCTAGAAGGGGAAGGATGGACTGCAAAGTGACCATCCGGAACTTCTCTTTGGGAACTGACAGGTTCAACAGGGACAGGTCTAGAATGGGTCTTAGGTCCCCCGTCTTTTTTGGCACTAAAAAGAACCTGGAGTAGAACCCTGATCCGATCTGGTCTGGGGGGACGGGCTGGATGGCTCTTTTTCTCAGCAGATGGCCAATTTCTGCTGAAGCGGCCTCCCTCTGATCGGGTGGAACATCGGGGAGGATTTTTAACTTTGGGACATGAAGAAAGGGGATCTTGTAACCTCTGGTTATAATCCGGAGTACCCAGCGGTCCGATGTAATGGACTCCCATGCCGCTAGGTGCTCCGAGAAACGTCCCCCGACTGCCTCCAGAGTGGAGCAGTTGGGCAACCCCTCAAGGTTGCTGCGTGGGCCGTTCAGAGAAGGGTTCTCTGGACCCAAAGTTCCTGGGAGCCCCTCTGCCCCTAGGGCGGCGTCCTCCCTGTCCTCCTCTGCCGCGGAAGGACTGGTTGTCCGGAGCGGGTTGAGAATGCTACTACTTCTGGAACCACATCTTCTTCTGGCCCTTTTGGTTCCTAGAGTAGGACCTCTGGGGACAGAGAAGCGGACTCCAACGGCAGACAGCGTCTTCCCGTCCTTCTCGCTCTGAACCAAGGTATCGCGAACAGCCTTGCCAAAAAGGGCAGAACAGTCAAAGGGGGCGTTCGCGAATGACACCTTGAAGGGCTCCGTAAAATCGCAGTGGCGGAGCCAGGCCTGCCATCTTGTGACTAGGCCCGCTCCCGCAGCTCTAGCGGCTCCCTTGGTCTCCCGCAGCTCTAGCGGCTCCCTCGGTAGCGTGGGAAAGTAACCGCATAGAGGTGTTAGTCACAGAACGAAGAGTGGCCATACAGGTGGAGTGCATAAGTTTGTCCTCCTCCGATATGGACTCTGGGGGGGATGCAGCGTATTCCTTGATAAGATCGCGCTGCATCCTAATGACGTGTGCCAAATAGTTGAGCGCCCTCACTGAGAAGGTCGCTGAACTAAAGATTCGCTTCCCCAAATGGTCCATCATCCGAGACTCCTTGCTCGGGGGATGGACTGAGGGACTCTCCTGGGCGAGTTCCCTCTTAGTGGCTGCTGCCGACAACATGTTATCTACCGGGGGTCCCTTGCTCCAGTGGGCACGGTCAGCAGGGGGGCTAAGGATCCTGTCGGGCCTCTTAGGGATTGGCTCCACGGTGTCCGGGTCCTTCCACGCCCTGGTGGTAATAAGGTCCACCAGGGGGTCGGCAGGAGGGGACACCCAAGAGGTTGACGGGCCCGCTTCAAATGCCTCCAAAGTACACCGACTCGTCCGAGGAAGACTTTGGGGCAGACCACCCACCTCCGATCCGTAACATTTCCATGATGTCTCCGAAGGAGACATCCTCAGGGGGTGATCTTGGGGAGCCTTCCCCTTCCTTCAAGTCAGTGTCTTCGGTCAAAGACTCGGGGGAGTCTATGTGCCTCCTTTTACACAAATGCTTGCGAGGTGCTTCCTCGGGGTGGCTGTCCGAGGAGCTCTCACCAACAAGGTCCAGAACCACAGGAACTGCTTGGGGCAGTGAAGCGGGCTGTCCCAGTGGCCGGGTGATGGAAGCCTGGCCCAGAGCAGATGGAGTGCGGGACGGAGCCGAAGCAAGGGTCGGGGGTCCGGATGCCCTCAACAGAGCCCTCTCCACTACATCAAAGGCCGAGGGGGAGCCAGCCTCAACAATAGGATCCGAAAGTCGGCTCCCCCTCGGATCCGATGAGCGGATCGGAGCCAGCGCCAAGCCCCTCGGATCAGAGGGACCAGTGCGCTCCGACAAGGATGGCACCGAAGGCACACCGAGTCCCTCGGATCTGAAGCTCGGGCCAAGGCTCCGAGAGGTCGGATCCGAAGTACCCAGTACTGTCAGCGCCGACTCACCCGCGGCTCTGAGGCTGCCCGGCTCCGAGCGCTCCGAACCCAGGTAGCGGGTCGGAGAAGGAGCAATGGGCTTAAAAAAGGGGGTCGAGCTCCCCCCCAGAGGGGGGGGGGGAGGCAGGAGCACTCCCATCTGCGCCTGGATGAACCTTCGTATCATCCGGTCCAGATCAGCATCGGAGAGGCTGTAAGTAGACCTCAACAGCCTCGAAGGAGGTCGGGTCTCCTCATCCTCAGGCTCCGGTGAAAAGCACGGGGACCGGAGCCGAGGAGGGGGAGAGCCAGCAGCCAGAGAGGCCGGAGGAGAAGCCGCTTAGCGGGGCGGCGGAGGTCTCAGCCCGCCGCTTGTGGTGCTTCTCTCTCGGTCCTTGGCTTCCCTCTCCTCCGACCCTTTGGCGGGAGTTTGAATCCCGGGTGGAGGAGGGGGAGCAGGCAAGGCAGGGACTGCTGAAGCAGTGACCACCAAGGGGGCGGGGGCCGAAGCCGAGTCCGGGGGCAAGAGTCCCGCCAAGACCAGCTTCGACCTCCGCTCCTTCAATGCCCTGGGGTTGAACCCTGCACAGATTGAACACCCTGAAGTGAGATGTTCAACCCCAAGGCATCAAACGCACCGAGTGTGGCCATCAGCAGGGGAAAGCTTATGGCCACACTCGGAGCACTTTGAAAAAACAGCCTTTGGGGCCTCAGACATCACTATTTTTTTTTTTTTTTTTTTAAATAGTAACAATAAACTAAAACACTCACACAAAGGCCCCAAAAAAAAAAAAAAAAAAACACACACCAACTACGAACCAGCAAGGGGAGGATAAAAACTATATTAAATTAACCCAAAAAAGATATAAACAGAAGGGAAACCTATAACTTTCACTCAAATTTAAAGTTTTAAAAATTTTAAAACCCTTTAATAAAGAATACTATAACTTAGCTTTTGGAGTTCTGACGACCCAGCCTTTACCATGCGCGGCAAACTAGACCTGAGGTCATGTAGGGAGAGCAGGGCATTATGGGTGAGGGGAGGAGCTAGGAGCTCGGATCCATAGCTGGATAAACCATGCCGGTTCAGATCCGATATCGGATCCATACCCACAGGCTGCTGACAAATGAATTCTCCTACTTCAGATCACTTGTTTAATGTTAATCAAAAACGATTTTTAGAATATTTTTATCCAGTTAAAAGTATATGTTTGATTATCCAAACTACCCTAGCTCCCAATTAGTTTGGATAAATCAACTCTCTACTGTATACAACAAAGACATGAAACTGCATCAAAATGTTCCAAAACACCGAAATGTCCTTTTCTGGTTTTAAAATCGGGTATAAAAATACCATCTGCAAATAAATCCATCTTTTCTTGATTACCATACCAATCATATCCTTGTACTTCCAAGTCTTATTTTCTTTGCTAATGGTTCTAAATATAATGCAAACAATGATGAAGAAAAAGGGAGACCCCCGTCCGATTCCTCTGCTTAAATAAAAAACAAAAAAAAAACTTCAGAGATGACTCCCCCCCCCCCCAACTTTAAAATTTCCTCCTCCGCTCTCTCATACATCTTCCTAATCAACTTTTAAATTTTATTAGAGAATGCAAACATTACTCATAAAATCCTAGATTTATGTTGAATGCTTTCTCTGCATCAAGCTCCAACAGTGGTATTTTCCTACATTATACTTCCCTGTGGATTACCATTGTTCTATTAACGCCATCAAATATTTGCCTGCCCTCCACAAAACTACAATAATCCCTTTCTAATCAACTATGGCATCACCTTTGCCTTCTTTTAGCCATTACAGACAAACACTTAATAATCCTGGTTTAGAATCAAAATGGGCCTATTTGAAGCTGGATCAGACTTTACCATTTTGAGGTATTACAAACACCAAACACTTCCTTCCAGGATGTTGGCTTTTTTTTTTTTTTTTTTTTTAAATCTCTTCCTATCCTGTTAGTAATTGAGCCTTGTCTACCTCTATCCTTGGCATGTTTAATTCTTCCATAAACATTTCCATTTGTACTTTTTCACAAGTTCCACATTGCTCTGCTTTATACAGATGTTAATACAATTTCTGAAATATTGCCAATACTTTTGCAGGATCTCTGGTTATTCTACTTGTTATAGGCTGAAAAAACTTAAGCAACAACCCTTAGCACAACGCCTTTGGCAACAGAAAGTAGTAAGTGTGTGCACTTTTATTGATTTTGTTTTCAGGTTCTCTGGGTTTCTTTTTTGTTGGTATCCACAAAGTACGCTTACCTGCCAGTAACCAAAATTTACCCCTACAGACAAATTCATTTGCTGTCTTTTCCAACTTTCTGTTTTCACACTGGGGCTGAAATTAAGCTGTTACTCAGTGTGCAGCCATTTTGAAAGACCCCACAAAGGCATCTCCTTGATAATGACATCCACAAAAGGAGACTGGAACCTTGACACCATATATAGATTGCAAAATTATGCAAAGGTATTGGCAGAAGTCCTTGTAACTTTGAAAAAGAATCACCAAGAGCTCCATTCCAAAAAGGATTACAGAGATAATTAGGTTTCCAGTACACCAACTAGTAAAAATCAAAATGAAGTACCAGAAGAAGAAAGAGAGGTGAACAGTCCCATATAGAAGTTTATTGAAAAAAAAAAAAAATCCATAAAACTCTGACATCCACAACACATTTTTCATCCTAAATCACCGACTTCAGCAGATGAACATACACACAAAAGCATTTCCCCAACAATAAATACACTTCACTCCATCACTCGGACCAACAATCAACCAACCCACTCACTAGATTATTTACTTTAACAGAAAAAAAGGATGGGGGCACAAAAGATAATCAGTAGTGGAGTAATAGAAACCAAAAAGTTATGGATTACTGCAAAGTGAAGGATTTAGTGTAGAAAATACAACTCTGGGAAACACAGTATGACGAAACAATGAGTCCCAAAATCAAAGGAGAAACAGGCGGAATAAGCAGCATATGATTAACTGCCACATGAAGATACTCTGGAATCTTCAACTAAACTCTTATACTAGCTTCCTACTGTAGCTGCACAGCAAGAGAAGGAGCAGGAAACAGCAGTAACAACTCTCGCAGTCAATGTTGTGGAATGACAGGCCACTGAATTTCCATATGAAGAGAAACAGATGATACAAGACGCAGCTGAAGAGAACATGCCAAAATAAGATGTCCTGAAACTTTCTACAGAATGCCTGCAAGAAACAGAGACCAAAGAATGCACCCTCAGTTTAGAAGAAAATGATCCAAGAGAACAGTTGCTTGATTTAATAGAGATGGGTACACTTAAGATCGATGAATGAAGCAGATTACAGAAAGTCAATAAGACCCAAAATAGAAGTGTGACAAATGAATACAGTAATCAAAACTATTAAAAAAAAAAAAAAAATCAAGGGATGTAACAGAAATGTTACTGTGTAGCTAAATTAATAAACGGATGAGGTCTTACCACAAAAAAAAAAAACAGCAGCAATAACGGGAAGGAAGAGATGAAATCAAATGCCACCAAGGAAGCATGAGAGAGAGAGAACAAAACAAAAATACTGCATGTTGCTTTTATCACGTCCAAGTATAAGAACAGACCAGACCAGGATCTATTGTACACTTTTGAAAATAATAAACTAAAGCTATCAGCACAGGCAGAAAGATATGCAGATAAATATAAAATGAAAAGTACAAAATAAGCAATTCATTAAAACATTCAAAATAAACAATTCACTGATGACAAAAGTTCTATACAAAATTGGGAAACAAAGCAAAAAGGAATAGAAACACCAACAAAAAAGGTTAGGAAATAAATAATGTGAAGGTAATAAACAAAGGCACAGCAAGAGTACATCTGTATGGCTTCCAAATATGCAAAGTCTAGAAGGTTACCTAGTCTGTGACAGACAGTGCAGTAGCTTGGTTAAGAAAAGTTTTTACTTGAATTTACATTTTATTTTTTTTACCACTGTTTTCACTAGCTTGTAGACAAGAATATTTACTTTTATTTATATTTGTTGTTGTTTTACTTTTGACTTTCACTGTTAACCGTTAGAAAGGTACAGGTTTTAGACAGGCAAATTCTAGCCATCACAAGGGGCCTAAGTCAACTATAAATTCATAGACTGCAGAGAAGATAATCTAAAGCTTAACTAACAATCCTGTCTTGTGATTTATTGATCTTTAATGCTAAAAAGAGATGCAAATGCAAGTGACCATGAGCAGAAGGTGCTGGGCACATTTGCACATGATGTAAAGGAATTCCAGCTTTTGCTGAACTTTCACAGTTTGCAGTCACAGCAACTTTACTGTATTTAATTTAATACTTAGTTGTATAATGCTTGTGCGATTTTTTTCATAGAAGTTGATTTAAATTCTCTTAATTCTGTAATAACAGATGCTTTTTTTCTTTTGAATTTATTCCTTTGCAGCTGAATATGGATTCCTTAAAATAGTATGCCAGTAATGATTTTAAGTTCAAATATCTTGTACAGTGTAACAAATGCATTATGTATACTTAAAGGCAACACCCAATAACA
>NC_056749.1:624492484-624512484 GCF_019279795.1 Protopterus annectens
GAAGAGAGAATAGAGAAACTTTGGAGTGTTTAAGTTCCTTTTTTCTGATTTTTCTTGCTGTTTATTGTTAATTACACCTAAATGCTTGGTTTCTGGCATTTACTGATACTCTAGAAGCTTGTTTTCAACTAAAATTTGTACTTATTTACTGCCTGCACTTAAAAAAAAAAATAGTTTTTGTCTTGTATTGCATTATTTAATTGTATCTGGCTTCACACTCAAGTGCGATAGCAGTTTCTATACTCAAGGGTTTTTTCTGTTGTATCGGTTATATTTTTGGAAAAAAAATAAAATCTTCCTATTTCCTGCCTTTCTAAGCTAGAAAAGTCCGGTTTTCAGATATTTGCTGGTACCTGGACTGTGTTTAAGCTTCTCTGTTGCCCATACCTTACTTGGATAGAAGGAAGTTCCTCAGTTCACAAGTGAGAGTGGGGAGCTTTGAACAGCCTACCTGTCCTTGGAGGAGTGGTTTCAGCCCAGAATTTGTAGTGTTACTGGCCATTTTGGGCCAATTTCTCTCTTTTATCTTTCGGATAAAAAAAATCGCATTTACGTAGTTTCGCGCATAGCGCATCCTCAGCTCTACAGAGGCTGCTCTTCAGTTTTTCCCTTAGTACTAGTCAGTTCTTTCAGTTTTAGCACTCAAATCAGTGCTTTCAGATCCACATTTGCTCAAAAAGTGACAGAAGCACTAATAAAACTACAGAACTCGATCCCCCACATTTGTTGTGGGGAAAAGTCAAACTACTCTCCCCCATCAGCTTAACAAGAAAAAGTTCCTCAACCCATTCAGACAAACTAGAAAAAGTTCCTCAACCCATTCAGGCATGTCCAAAGGCCAGTTCCCAGTGTATTCTCCTGTCCACCCGATTAATCTGGGCATTCTGAGGAAATGTCACAACTACCTCATGTACACAGACAACCCTCTCCTCCTACCACAGGACACCAAAATCTGTGAGAGATGCACTTACTCAGCTAAACTTGAGGCAAAGCTCTCTCCAGCCATGACTGGAATAGACAATCAAGAGGAGAAGGTAACAGCCTGCAAAACTACACATAGACCCACCACACCTGCAACTGCAAACCCCACATATAAATACACAAACCATACTCGAAGGCTCTTAAATAAAAATCTGTGAAAACAGAGACCTCCAAAGCAGACAAACAACCTCCACCCACAAACACACCGTAACTGACAAAACCTCCAAAACCAGTGTGCCACACAACCACAGCCCATAAGGCATAACATCATACCCAACACACTTGTAATAGGAGACTCCATAGTCAGGCATACTGATGTCCCACTAACCAGGCTGGACAAAGAGGTTACTATCAGCTGCCTGTCGGGCGCCAGAATCCACCACATCACGCAGGCATTCAGGTCACTCCATAACAAGTACAAATATGACTCTGTCATAGTCCATGTTGGTGTGAATGACCTGAGACATACCTCCCTGGATTACATGGAGAGACATGAAAGAGCTCTCTGATCATGTAACCAAGGCAGGTATGACCCTAGCCCCGAGTAGCATCTTTCCATCATCAAGGAGGATACCCCAGTACAAGGAAAAAATAAATTTCAAACAATTGGCTAAGCTTCTCGTGTCAAAGGTGATCCAGGATCTGTCTGCCTTGGACGACATGCTCGACAAGCCACGATGCTTCACCAGAGATGGCTTGCACTTGTCACCCCTGGTATTCAGGATACTGGCCAAGGCTCCTGCCACCCCCATAGTGCCTTTTTTTAGGCAAGGCTCAAAAGACAAAACCACCATCTTAATAAGTACCGGTGACAAAAAAAAACTGAGGGTAATGCTGCTCAACACCAAGAGTTTAAACCTCAAAATGCACTCACTCGAGGCTCTTCTCAAAATGGAGAACATAGATATTTGTGCAATAACTGAGACCTGGTTCAAGCTCAAGAGAGTACCCCAGCGATTCCATGCTACAACTCATACCACACATTTCAGCCACAAAACCTGGACCGAAACACCAAGGGAGGCGGCGTATCCATATTCATCAAGGATAACCACACCACCAGACTAGTTGCAAAGTACGATGCCTCAGAGATCCAAGTGCAACTGACAATGGGCAAAACTGCAATCCAGATTGTAGCTTGCTACAGACGACGTTCCCTGCCCAAAGACCTCCACTCCTTATTCCCCGAGGTACTGGAAAACATAAGAGTCTAAAACACCCTAATACTGGGTGACTTCAATTACCCAAAAATCAACTGGGAAAACTACTCAAGCACTAATACCTTTGCCAAATTCTTCCTGGAATATATTAACTCAGATGCCCTGGACCAGCTTATCAACACCTCCACAAGGGACAACAATATACTGAACCTGGTCATCGCCAACATGGGGGACAAGTGCTCCATACCGAAATTAAATTGCTTGTTGGTTAGATCAGATCATAAACTCATCACCCTCGATATCCACATACCACCCCCCCCCCCGAAAGAAACCACAGTGAAAAACTTCTTCAAAGCAAACTTTATCCTACTTAAGACTGAGGTGGCAAACTTCATTACTCCCTTGCAGAATGACAACTTGGTTGAATCTGCTATAGCCTACACAGAAGCACTCTGCAAGCACTTCCACGAATGCATGGACCGTGCTATCCTGAACAAAACCAAGACCCATTCCTCCAAAAAAAGAAAACCAGTCTGGTGGTCCTCGGCCATAAACAAGCTCTATAATAAAAGGAAGAAATTATTACATAAGAGTAAAAACCCAGGAAGGGAAGAGCTCCCTGACAAACCTCAGCAAAATGCTAAGATCCCTTATTATATCCTCAAAGGCGAGCTTTGAAAGACAAATCGCAACTGACACCAAACACAACCCACAAAGCATTTTTTTAGCAATGTCAAGAACCTAAATGGCAACTCTCAGATCTGCTCTGAGCTACAACATACCGGTTCAAAATTCACGGAACCAGCTGTTATTGTCAATATACTGGTTTAGTGCCAACTTTACCCCTCCCTCACCCCCTAAAGGGCCCATACCTATACCAGAAGATTGTGCTGCCCCTGTAATCAGACACCCAAGGCGAGAACGGCACTTTCTAAAGCAAAAAACACAGCATCCATGGGACCAGACAGCATCCCAGGCTGCATGTTACATCAACTCCAAAACGAGCTAATCCCTCACCTAAGTGCAATGCTCAACCACAGCCTCCCCTCAGGCTATGTGCCCACTGAGTGGCACACGGCAACGGTCACCCTGCTTCACAAGGGAGAAGCCACAAGCGACCCTGGGAACTATTGCCCCATCAGCAAGGCCATGGAGCGCGTCATGGAACTCAAAACATTGGGAACCTACAGACCTTGGACCCTACCCAGTTTGGTTTCGTAAAGGGCAGGTCATGTCTTCTAAACCTGGTTGACTTTGAGACAGTCACCCAAGCAATTGAGGAGGGAAAGGTGGTCCACACAGCATACCTTGCGAAAGCATTTGATACCATTCCCCACTCGGGAATTATAGATAAACTCACTAAATATAAACCCCTACATTACAAGATGGGTTGCTAACTGGCTCATGGACAGAACCCATACAGTGAAAATCAGAAACTCTAGGTCCGACTCAAAACCTCGGACAAGTGGAGTACCCCAGGGCTCAGTCTTGGGACCTCTCCTGTTCAGCATTTACTTCTCCGAGGTACAAGCAAACCCAGGGGGTCTAGGTTAACAAAGTTCACAGACTACTGCAAACTGCGTGTCATAAGAGAGACTCCTACTAACGAAGATATCCTCCAAAAGGGTCTCACTGAAACAGATACATGGTGCCAAAGTTATGGCCTCAAGCTAAAAGCCAAAAAGTGCATTGTCATCCCCTTCGGGAAAAAACAAGTACCTACGAATTACCATATAGATGGCAGCTCACTTAACACAGTGTGTGACAAGAGACCTAGGGACCCAGGTGGATAGTAACCTCTCCTTAGATAACTACATCACTAAGGTGGTTAGAAAATCCTTCTACATGGCCCACCTTATCACAAAGGGGTTTGTATCTAGAAAAGAGGAAGTTATTGTCCCCCTCTACTCACTCATTAGACCCATTATGGAGTACAATGCCCCATTTGGGATGTACCTTACTAGACACCTGCAACAACTGGAGAGGCCTCAAAAATACCTCACCAAGAGAATAACGGGTCTAAAACAGATGCCCTATGCCACCAGGCTAAAAAAACTTCAACTGTTCTCGGTTGCATACCGGCTACTCAGAGGTGATATCTGCCTGACACACGGCTATGTCAAACCCCGAATTGCTGAAAATGTGCCACCTAAGGAAAACCCAATCTACCCGACCTACACGCTCTAGGGACCTTAACCTGACCTCAACAATAAACAGGACTTGTTGGAGGGACAGATTCTGGTCCCAGAGACTCCCCCTGCGCTGGAATAAGGTCTGCATATAGGTCAGGCAAAGCTCCTCATTAGCGCTCTTCAAGCGGAACCTTGATGAGTGGATGAGGAACAGAAATTCACCCCAGGAATCACTTATGTGGCCCTGCTCGACAGAGGCACAGATAACTAAAATCACGAGAGGTGCAAGCCGAAACATTTTGGCTAGGCTTAATTATGCCCCAGGGCCAATAGCCTAGTATCTACCTATGAATAGTGCTACGCTTGCCAGGAGCAACAGAGAATGCGAGACAGGCCTTACAATGCTTTAATGTAAAGAAGTACTAATCTGTTTTTATTCAGATGCTAATCCAACTTCACGGGCTACTTTGGTAGTTGTATTTTTCACAAATGTAGCAATATTTCTGATATTATCCTGTTTTTTTTTTTTTCATCATCTGCTGACCTTAATGCGTGCATTTTTTCCCCATTTTAATTTGTTTGTGTCTTTCGGCTTTTCCCAGTTAGGGGGTCGCCACAGCGGAACTCCGGTCCGCTAATGATTGGTAGTGGATTTTTACGTACCGGGTTACCAACCCTGACGCACAACCTTCAACTAAGGCACGCCCCATTCACGTATGCCTCCACACAGAAGACGCTCTAGCTGAGAATCGAACGGGACAATGTCTTGTTATGAGGCGACAACGCTACCGCAGCACCACCACCGCAGTGCAAAACTTTAATCAGGCTCATGAACACCAAGATGGTTTGCTTTTACATTTTCCATGACGATTGAGACTTTGGGACTACCAGTTTTACATTATTTACCACAGCGAGCAAAAACCTCCTTTATGAGACTACCCAGTGTTGCAACATAAGGATATGTATGTCTGATTTCAGCCGTTAACTCTCAGTTTTCAGGACACACTTTAGTGTGGGAGAGGTTGGGGAAGTACTGAACTGTTAGTTAATGATTATAGTATGATGCGCTGATTAGGCTAGTTTATGTTATATATCTTACAAGTTAATAATGGAATTGGGATAATTTTCTGATATGCACCAAATTATTTTTTAACTGGGACATCACCACGCATTCTTAATTTGATAAGCACTGCAAGAGGTTTACATGCAACCACCATAAGAGACAGATGGCATGTTGGTTTAATATTTCATTCAGCACCACCCTTATGCAGAGCTGAAACTTCCAAGTGCCTGCCATGGGAATAGAAACCACAGTCTGCCATCTGTTGAGGCACTGACACTTGCACTGTATTGGAGAAGGAATTGTTGTGCTTACTGTTACAAGCCTTGCCTTCAAACAGAAGCCCTTTAAAAGATTTAAAAGTGCATTCATACCAGTTACAGGTTCCCAAAAAAGTCCTGTAATTGTTTGTTACTACCTCTCCAAATTAAGAGTACTATAATATGCATACCTGGTGCTTTCCTTGGACGTGCTAGCCATTTCCAGACTCCCTCTCCAGAGTCAAATTCCAATTCCCCTTTAGTCCTAGTCAACATGGTATCCACAGGCAATTACCAGTGAAAGATGAATTTTTGCCACTTCAGTGGCCTAAGCAATCAGGGGGGGGGGGGGAGTCTTTCCTTCAAAAAAGAAGCTTGGAACTTTACATCTACACAAAAGCTAGGATAGTAAAGCCAAATAAATGGGTAAAGTATTTGGTGTGGGAGGGGGGGGCAAAAAATGGAGGAAAGAGTAAAGGGAGACCTGCTACCATATTATTAATAATTCACAAATGAATAGAAGGTAGGATTTGAATGAGATATGCAATGTTTGACTGACAATGACTGAGTAGATTGTGATGTATAATGTTTGCAACTAAAATTGTTGGCATGGTTTGTGATGTAAAATGCTTGCAACTGGGATTTTGTCAATATAGTTTGTTTTCATTTACATAAATGTATGAATATTAAATTATCAGTTATGACATTGGCCAAGGTGTTTCTTGTTAAAAAAATAATTCACAAGTGATTAAGATTTAAACGAAGTAAAACAGGTAGTGGATGAACAGAAACAATAAAACCAATAATGCAAAAGTCACTAGTAAGACAAACCAGCAAAACTAACCAACTCCAGAAAGGAAGCCAAAACTGCAAAGGAGACATCAAATATTTTATTTTATCCAAGAGTCTTTAAGCACAGGAATTCACTATTGGCTTTTCATCAGGTATAAGCAATACAGACTTCTTCAGAACATGTGAAGTAATCTCAAACACTAATTATATATACATATATATATATATATATATATATATATATATATATATATATATATATATATATATACACATATATATATATACATATATATATATATATACATATATATATATATATATATATATATATATATATATATATATACACACACACACACACACACACACACACACACACACACACACACACACACACACACACACACACACACACACACACCTGCGGTCTTTGAAAGTCTTTGAAAATACTGTTTTTAAAGAAAATTGTGGTAGGAATACAGTGCCTGTTTTTCCTACCTCCATATAAACACTTAAATTTAATGAAACTTCAGTAAAAACATTTGTAATGTTTTAATTGACACACAAATACTTATACAAAATACATAGTTTAAAAATGTAATATTTAAATATAAAAGAAAGGGGATACTAAATATCTGAGTCTAAAAACAGTCTAAACCTTACTATAGGAAGATTAATTACAATTAACAGTTTTCTTCTTTAAAATTGGTACTATAGAGGTATTATCATAGATGCCACGTGTGTGTGTGACATCCAGTCTTATAATCCAAGCTAATTTCTTAGACACTAAATTGTCTTGTAGGGTCGCCCCAGGGCTTGGTGAAACTTTTTCTAAAATAAAGAATAAAACAACACTTAAAATCTTTGCATTGGATAGAATGCCTATAAAGTGCATTATTTTCATTCTGTTTGGAAATATCATAGTAGTGTCCATAGATGCATGTGTTAAATGTCTTGGTTTTGCCCACATAAAATGCTGGGCAGGTGGGACAAACCGCTAAATAAACAATTTCTTTACTAAAACAGTTCCCACCTCGAGTGCAGATGTCAGAATTATGGTTATTGCACAGGGAAATTTTTTTTTTCAATCGCAAATGCGATAATAAAGAAATTAATAAACTGAAGTTGGAGTGAAAGGTTTCATCCACTGCACCCCCTGTTTTAACAAGTTTATCAGAGATGTATTTGCATTGATTGGCATCTACCACGCCTATTTCTTTTTATGTTCTTAGTAGTAGTACATTTATTAGATTCGAATAAATTCTTAAAGTTGCTTGCCCTTTTGAAGATAAACACAGGTTTATGACCAACAACAGTTCTGATTTTTATCATGTGAGGATATTCCAATAATTGCCAACTATGCTCCTAACATGTTGCTAATAATTCACAAATGATTAGAAGGCAGGATGAAGAATGCGCTATGCAATATCTGACTGACAACTGGGTAGATTGTGTGTGTAATGTTTGCAACTAAAATTGTGTTGGTATGGTTTGCGAATTAAAATGTTTGCAACTGGGATTATGTCAATAAGGTTTGTTTTCATTTACATAAATGTATGACTGCCTATGTCACAAGTGATAATGTAATGTAATGAAGATGTTTTGTGCTAAAAAAAAAAGAAAATAATTCACAAACTGTTTGAAATTTATCCAAAATACAGATTTGAGAGACTATGTGGTGGGAGATGACCCAACACTCAGGACCTTTTCATCTGTGAAAACAAAGTACTCAAGCCCTTAATACTAGACTACAAACTATCAACCTAGTGCCTAAAATCAATATGTTTCTTGCACAGAACAAAGCTCATCAATAAAAATATTTGGCTGGTAGTAGATTAAGAGTTAAGCTTTCTTTCCCAGAAATGAAAGCAAATCAAGCCAAATGCAGAACTGAGAGCACTGTAAGGCAGCCAGATACACTGTAGCATGTAAATATGATCCATCTAATGTACACCTGTGTACCATCACCACCCAGGAAATAAGGTGTCAGAAAGGCTGACGCAAGCTCAGAGGAGACTGTCTCCAGAGTCTTTCCCAATCACAAAATCAAGTTTTTTTTAAGTGATAATATCCCCATTCTTCTGGATGGGGATACATTTAACTAGGACCACGAATGCAATCTCAGTCAAGCAAGGACTGAAGTGGTGGCCATTATGGAGTCAGTGTATGCAAACATGTAACCCAACAAATGCATACTTTTGCTCTCGGTGAAGCAAAAGTACAACTAAACTTTGGTATTATAGGGGGAGGAGTTAATCTATTCATAAATACAACCACTCTGTCACTCGATCCAAAGCAAGCAATCATGAGTTGGGGGGGGGGGGTCCACAGACCTCTGGCCACAACTTGGTCAAAGCATAGTTTAGTGTAGGTAATTAACCCCTATTTGTTGGGAAGTGGGAGTAGCCATAGTACCCAATAAAAGCCTGTACAAATACATAGAGAACATGCAACTTCAGCACAGAATGTAACAAAGTCAGGTTTGAACCAGTCCACAGGGCTGTGAAGTAGTATAAATTTGGACATGAAATAAGGTAAATTTAGCAAAGAATTGTTAAAGGAAGAATGCTGTACTTTCCCCTAATGATAGTTAAATAATTGTGCACGTGTGTAATAACTATGAGCAGAACACTCAAAACAAACTGACTTCAGGGACAGCAGGATAGGGTTGGTCTGTGCATGAAATCAGTAGACACTGTCATAGTTAAATAACCACGGTGTGTGTGTGAGTGAGACACAGAAACCGACGGAGACCGAAATAATTACATTCAGAATTAAATTTCAGATTAGCTTGTGTGTGAAAAAACTGAATACTTTCCTAATTTTTTTTAATTTCTGCAAGTAGTTTGGGTTTCTAATACCATGACGGTATTCCTAAGTCAAAGTATGATTAAACTTTATGAAATTAGTATCATTTTAAATCTTTAATGTTGGCCAGAAGTGCTCTTCACAGCATCCGCATTGTGCCCAATAATGACTCCTCCTGCAATTCCTTTCTTGGTGGTGTTTCAATTCCTTTTGCTGTGCTTCCCAATTCTCTATAAATCTTATTTGGTCATCAATAAATTGCTTATTTTGTATGCCTTTATATTTATCTGCATATCTGTCTGCAAATAAAATAAAATTTTCTGCCTGTGCTGATGTTTTTAGTTTATCTGCGATATTGCACAACAGATCCTAATCTGTCCCGATACTGCACATTGTGTTTAGATCTGTTCCCTCTGCTGTACTCCAACAGGGACACTTCTTGTCTTAATTCCTTTATAGTTTTCTCCATTTGAGACTTCCATGACGGCATTCCATTGCTCCTTTTCCTTTAGTGCCCTCTGTTATTGTGGCAAGACTGTTATTAATTTAGCTGCACAGTAATGTATCCTACTGAATTCTATCGCATAAATGTCTATGAACAGTCTCTAATTACTCTGTTCATTTGTTTTAACAAACTTGTAATGTTTTGGATTTTATTGGCTTTCTGTAGTTTACTTATTTCACTGATCTCAATGTCTGTCCATCTCTATAAAATCAAGTAACTCTTCTCTTAGATCATTTTCTCCTAAATCATGTTCTCCTAAACTGAGGGTACATTCTTTGTTCTCAATTTCCTGTGAGCATACTACAGAAAGTTCCAGAGCATCTCCCTGTGCCACATTCTCTTCAGTTTTATCCTGTGTTATCCTGCGTTATCCATTACTCCTTCATAAGGGAACTCATTGGCCTATCACTCCACAACACTGACTGTGTCAGGGTCGCCAGAGTTTCCTGTTCCTTCCCTTGCTGTGCAACTTCAACTAAACTTCCGTCCTGGTTTCCTATGGAAGGCTCTAAAGTATTTTCATATGGCAACTGATCAAATGTTTCCCGCTCCATTGCTGTATCCTGTTATGATGTTATCAGATTTAGATTTTCTACACCAAATCCTCCACGTTGCAGGTAATCCATAAAGTACAGTTTTGTACCTACCATAAATGTAGATGTTAGAGTGCTCATACAGCTGCAGTCATTACAGATGCGGTTATCCTGCCGTCAGGCGTGTCCTCGGTCGGCTGAATTCCAAAGTCTAGGTCCAGCATCGGTTGTTGTCGCTTCTTCCCTGACGTCAGTGCAGCAGGGGTATAAAAGAGGCAGCCGACACCATTTTCTTCAGTTTTTCTTGCCCCAGATGTCAGATGCCCCGAGAAGGAAGGCAAAACATAATATTATGCAAACATGCAAAGTAGATGAATCAAAAACAGTAGTTGCAAGCAAATACACCATAAAAGAATACCCCAAATAGGTTGTATGATAAGGGCGTTTGTCATATGGCCTCTCCTAAGAGAGGATGGAGGGAGGGTAACCTGGACTGCAGCTGTATGAGCACTCGAACATCTACATTTATGGTAGGTACAAAACTGTACTATGTTCATCGTGCATACAGCTGCAGTCATTACAGATGGGTAGAATCCCAAAGCTAAGTTAGGGTGGTAGGCACTAAGTGGAACTAGGAGGGGCGAGGATGCCCTGCAGGACTGCTGTGGCAAAGCCCGCTCTAGATTTTGAGTATAGTGGTAGGTGGTAGTGCTTGGAGAAAGTGTGCACTGAACTCCAAGTAGCTGCTTCCAAAATGTCCTTGGTAGGGACCCCCCTGAGGAAAGCTGCAGAGGTAGCTGTAGCCCTGGTGGAGTGGGATCTGATGTATACAGGCACAGATTTTCCATGAAATGAACAAAAGCGTATGCAGTGGGCTATCCATTTTGAAATTATCTGTTTGGAAATAGCCTTTCCTTGAGCACCTGTAGCATAGGACACAAAGAGCTGCTCAGATTTCCTGAATGGCTTTGTTCTGTCCAAGTAATAACAAAGTGGTCTGTAAATGTCCAAGGAATAACGAAGTGGTCTGTAAATGTCCAAGGAATAACGAAGTGGTCTCTCCCCTTTGTTCTGTGGATTTGGATAAAAGGTAGGTAAATGAATAGTCTGATTCAAAGCTACACTGGATACTACCTTTGGCATGAAGGTAGGGTTGGTTCGTAAGGAAACATTGTCCTGATGGAAAATGGTGAATGGTTGCACAGCCATGACGGCCTGTAGTTCCGAAACCCTGCGCGCTGAGGTAATAGCCAGGAGGAAGGCTGTTTTCCATGACAAGTATTGTAGTTCTGTTGAAGAAGCCGGCTCAAAGGGAGGAAGGGTCAGCTTTTCCAATACGAAGTTGAGATCCCAAGCTGGGACTGGTGGTTTCCGTGGGGGTTTTATATTTTTTGCCCCTCTGAGGAACTGCCTTAATAGAGGATGTGAGAATAAAGGAGGATCTGTATTGTATTGTGCAGAAATGGCTGAAGCATGGATCTTGATGGAGGAGAAAAAAAGGCCACTGTTTAACATTTCAGCTAGGTACTGTAAAATTTGAGGTATATTTATTACCAAAGGGTTCTGGCCCTTTTCTTGATTCCAGGAACAAAATCGTTTCCATTTGGCGGAGTAGGCTTTTCTAGTAGAGGGTCTTCTGGCCTCCAAGATGACATCCTGCACCTCCTTGGAGAGGAGAGTCTGCTGGAAATCAAGGTATTCTCCATGCAGCTAGATTTAGGGTTTTGAGCTGGCTGTGAAGGGTTTTGTAGTTTGCTGGGACAACAGAAGAGGGACTAGAGGTAGGATCCATGGTGGGGAGTGTTAGGCTCTTTAGGAGAGGATACCAGTGTTGTCGTGGCCAGTCTGGAGCAATGAGAATCATTTGTGGCCTCTCTGCTCTGACTTTTAATAGAACTTTGGTCAGTAGAGGAAGAGGCGGGAAGGCATAGACTGTCAATGTTGTCCAATTGAAAGAGAGTGCGTCCACTTTCCAGGCCTGTGGATGATAGGTCCTTGTACAAAATTTTTTCAACTGGTAATTTCTGTGGGTAGCAAATAGATCTATGTCCGGCTGTCCCCATGCCCGAGTTATCTTTGAGAAGACTTGAGGATGCAACTTCCATTCGTGTGGGTCCGTCATATTTCTGCTTAAATTGTCTGCCAGTGTGTTTTCCTTTCCTGGCAGGAATTGTGCCTGTAGCTGAATTTGCAATTCCAGTGCTGTGTTCCATAGGTTCATTGCTTGCCTGCACAGGGGGTATGAATGAGTTCCCCCCCCCCCCGTTTGTTTATGTACCACATGACTGTGGTGTTGTCTGTCCTTATCAATAGCTGACCTGGATGCAGTAGGTCTTTGAAGGTCATAAGAGCATTTTGCACGGCTAGCATCTCCTTTTGGTTGATGTGTAGGTGCTTTTCTTTTTGGGACCATTTTTTCCCTGAATGCACTGATCTGCCATGTGTGCTCCCCAGGCGTAGTCTGAGGCGTCCGTTGTGATGATTTGAGTTGCTTGAGGTACACAGAAAGGGAGACCTGTGTTTCTTTGGCATGCTTGAGCCCACCACAAAAATTCCTTTTGAAGGCATGGAATGAGTGGTATAATTGTTTCCAAGCTGTGGCTGTGTTGAGACCATACGTTTTTTAGGTACCATTGTAGTTTCCTCATCTGCAGCTTTGCACATGGTATTAGTAGGATGCAAGATGCCATGAATCCCAGAGCCTGCAGGACTTTCCTTGCAGTTAGTCTGGTGATAGTTGCCATTTTGTTGAAATATTGAGACAGTTGCCCTTGTTTGTCTGGCGTGAGGTAGGCCATCTGGGTGGTTGTATTCAAGCTGGCACCCAGGAAAATCTGTTGAGAAGGTATTAGTTTTGATTTCTTTTTGTTCACTTTGTATCCCAGGTAGTTTAACAGTTTTATTACAAACACCAGATGCTGCAATAGAATGTCCTTGCTGTCTGCTTGGATCAGGCAGTCGTCCAGATATGGGTAGATTTGTATTCCTTGTTGTCTGCAGAAGGCAATTACTGATGCCGGGCATTTCGTAAACACTCTGGGCGCAGTAGATAAGCCAAAGGGCAATGCAGAGAATTGGTAATGGGTTGAACCCGCAAGAAATCTGAGGTATCTTCTGCAATATTGTCTGATAGGGACATGCATGTATGCCTCCTTGAGGTCCAATGTTACCAGCCAAGACTCCTTGCCCAGCATGGGAAGAAGCTGCTGTAATGTGAGCATCTTGAATTTTGACACCTGTAGATATGCGTTTAGGATGGATAGGTCTAAGATGGGTCTCCAATCTTTGTCTTTCCTTGGTACCAGGAATAGTCTGGAATAAAAACCTTGACCTTGTTCTTTTGCAGGTACCTCTTGAATCACATTCATATCCATGAGAGCGGAAATTTGTCTTTGTGCCTCTGCCCTTTGATTTTGTGGCAGGTTTGGCAATCCTCTCATTTTTGGAAGGGTGTGAAAGTGGAACCTGTAGCCTCTGTCTATAATGTCCAGAATCCATTTGTCTTTTGTAACAATGTGCCAGTTTTTTGAGAATAATGCCAGTTTTCCGCCCAAAGGTGCTGCCATTAAAGCTTTGTTTGGCAGGCATAGGGGGAAGTCATTGTGTCTGTTTTCTAAATGACTGTGATCTATCCTCTCCACCTCTTGGGGGTTGGTGCTTGCCACTGTCTAGCTCTGCAAGATCCTTGAGGTTGTCCTCTACCCCTTGGGCATCTGTATCTGCCCCTTTGAGGTCTGTCCGTGGCTGGAAAGGACCAATTATTTGAAGGCCAGTTTCTGCTTAAGCGTGGAGGTTGTACCTGCAAGAAATCTTTCACTGTTTGAATAGATTTCGCTTTTTCCTCCATTTTCTTTAGTACCTCCTCAGCTTTAACACCAAACAATACATCTTTTTGAAGTGGTGCATCTAATAACTTTGCTTTGACATGATCTGGTAAGGTTTGCTCTTTCAGCCAAGCGTGTCTACGTATAACAGACCCAGTGACAACAGCTCTACATGAGGCCTCTAAAGCATCAAAACCACACTGCAAGGTATGTTTACCCACTTGCTCTGCTCCATGCAACAAATCCTGCAACTCTTTCAAATCTGGTTGTTCTGTTTGTGTCATTTTGCTTTTCAGCTGAGATAACAAAAACTGTTGGTACTTTAACATATGAAATTGACAGTTTAATGCCCTCATGGTTAGAGTGGCAGCTGTATACACCTTTTTCCCCCACCTTTCTAATGCTCTAGAATCTCTCTCTCTGAAGGTAAAGGGTTTTTAGAAGTAAAGTCCTTTATTCCCTCGGGACCCTGTGAAATTGTTTCTGGGTCAGCAGTATGACTCTTATAAAAGGAACTGGTGAGAATCAGGAACCCGGTAATACCTGTCTGGTTTAACAGGGGCTGGAGGTAAAGAATCTGGATTAAGACTGGCTTCTGCGTACACATCATCCAAAATATCTAAAACAGGAGGGATAGCCAGGGGCCTATGCTGGGGGAGCAGTAGAAATTCCCTGAGCCTTTTCTTGGAATCTGAGTAATCTTGGCCTTCCCAGTGGAAGTGTTCCCTCAATGTATGCAGGGTTTCCCCAAAAGAGTAGTCTCGGGGGGGGGGGGGCAAGGGAATAGACTCCTCAGCATCAGAGTCTTCAAAAGGGGAATAGGCAAAATCCTGGTCCCCAGAATGTTCTGAGGTAATAGAAGCCTGGTCTGAGGAAGGGTAGTCTTCCTCCAATCTGGGTCTTTTGTCAGAGGGGGGTTGAGAACCCCTGATGAGAGTTACCAAATCCTCAGCCATTTTAAGCAACTGCTTTTTAGGCATGGGGCCTTGAGAGGAGGTCTGAGGACCCTGTTTTTTAGTTTTCATGGCAGCTTTAGATTTAGTGAAGGATTTAATAGAGAAGTTGGAAGGCCTGAAGATGCCTTCAGAAATGGTGGGCCTCACTAAATTTTCAGTTTCCCCGTCAAGGGTGGCGTCAGTATCTGCAGTGGGAATGGAGATCAAGGAGCCTGCGACCTCGGGTACTGAAGTCACCGGTAAAATAGTTTCATCGGTAGTCAGGGGCTGCATAGGTGCCTCGCTGAGAATCGGTAGTCGGCCTAAGCGTGGTCTCAGTACTCAGTGCAGACCTCAGATGTCGGTCCTTGTCTTTGCATCTTTTGCTTAAAACTGGTGTTGGAGAATCCGACGACATGATATAATTAAAATTTTTTGCCAATATAATGAAGGGCGAACTCCGCCCGGCGCTTAATAGTGCCCTTGTTGAACCTAGCACAAAAACGGCAGGCCGAGACGTCGTGGTCTGGCCCTAAGCAAGGTATACAGAAAGAGTGGAAATCCTTATGCGGTATTTGCTTCCCACAAGAAATGCAATTATTAACTTTGTCTGACATCGGTCTGAGGCAAGAAAAGTTTCCCCAACGGGGTATTTAGATTTAAAGACGACTTCGGCTGAAATACTTTCGTAAACCTCAGGAGCTGGCCGACCGGCACTTGCGAACTGCTTCTGCTTCGGGCACCGCGCGGCAAGAAAGACTGAAGAAAATGGCGTCGGCTGCCTCTTTTATACTCCTGCCGCACTGACATCAGGGAAGAAGCGACGACAACCGACGCCGGACCTAGACTTTGGAATTCGGCCGATTGAGGACCCACCTGACGGCAGGATAACCCCATCTGTAATGACTGCAGATGAACATTGTCAGTTTCTATTTCTTTAACTTTTCCATTGCTTTCTTATTTTTTTTTTGTATTATAAAATATTCCATATCCAGATACCGTCACCAATATTTCTCTGCAAATATCTTTGGTGCTGCTCTTTTTGTACAGATAAATTTAGCTTTATTCTTTGCATAAATACCGTACCATATCAGATCTCTCTCTTTCCATATTTCTTTTTTTATATCTTTCAAGAATCTCAAGATTTTGTTCTTTATGTTTTCGCAATTCCTCAGTCGCTTTGTTTTCCAAATGACCCAAGGTTTCTTGGTCTATACATTTTTTTCAAAAATATGTTGTACTAATGAACTTTTACTTGAAGCTTCGGACAGTTTTTCCGTATGCAAGTATTTTTCTTTCCTCTAATTTCTCTCAATCTTTTTGTATATCTTTTGTCTGGAAATTATGAGCTTCTTGCACAATAGTAACATATACATTCCTAACAATATATATGTGAAGTGTAAGACGTAAACTAACAAAACCCATGTTGTGGCTTTCTGAATTACTTTACAAATGATAACATATCTATTCCAGTTTAAATCATAATTTTAATATCACATATGTGGAACATACCTATTCCAGATTTTCACTCATTAGACTGTCAGTACAAAAATGTTTGTTAAATTCCGTTAAAAAGCATGGACTTAACCCACCCTCCCAGGGAGCATATAAATAATCATCTTTTTTTGGCTGTTCCCATTAGGGGTCACCATAACAGATCATCCATTTCCATTTCTTCCTGTCCTCTGCATCTTGCTCTATCACACCACCCACCTGCATGTCATCTCTGATCACATACATAAACCTTATCTTAGGCCTTCCACTTTTCCTCTTACCTTTCAGCTCCATCCTTTTCCCAATATACCCAGCATCCCTCCTCAGCACACATCCAAACCAACACAATTCTCACCTCTCAGGCTTTGTCTCAAAACTGTCCAACCTGAGCTGACCGTCTTAATATACAGATTCCTAAACCTGTCCATCCTCATCACACCCAATGCAAATGTTAACTTCTCTAACTCTGCCACCTCCAGCTCAGACTCCTGCCTTTTTGTCAGTGCCACCATCTCCTTCCCAAATAACATAGCTGGTCTCACTACCTTCTTGAAGACCTTCCCTTTCATTCTTACTGGTACACATCTGTCACAAATCAACCCTGCCTGTACTCTTCTTCACCTCTCATCCACACTCACCATTACACTGAACTGTTGAGCCAGAGTATTTAAACTAAACTAAGCAATCTTCGCCAACTCTACTCTCCATCACCACCATTCTTATATCCCCCCTCTCATTCAGACACATTCTGTCTTAGTCCTGCTGACTTTCACTTCTCTCTAGAGTACATCTCCACCTCTCCAAGGTCTCCTCAATCGGTTCCCTAGTCTCACTTACAGATCACAATGTCTTCCGCAAACATCATTGTCCACGGGGACTCCTGTCTCATCTCATTTGTCAACCTGTCCTTCAACATTGCAAATAATAAAGGGCTAAGAGCAAATCCTTGATGTAATCCCACCTAAACGCATCTGCCACTCATACCGCAGACTTCACTATCAAAACTACCCTCGTACATTGTGACTTCTCTCCCGACTACCTCATTCAATACCACAACTCTCTAGGCACCCTGTCATATATTTTTCTTTAAGTCCACAAAGACATATTGAAACTCCTTTTAACCTTCTCTATACTATAACATTCTCAGAGCAAACATCACATCTGTAGTGCTCTTTCACTGCATTAAACCATACTGCTCATCACCACTTCCCTTCTTAACCTCGCTTCCACTACTCTTTCCCTTAAATTCATATACCCAATTTCACACACAAAAAAAAAAAAAATTGTACAACCCTTCCCATATACATTGCGTCACACTGCTATTCCAATTCCTACAACCCTTCCCATATACATTGCGTCACACTGCTATTCCAATTCCTATTAAGGGCAAAGAAAGATGCAAAAGTACAAACAAGGATATCTCAATGCTGAACATGGGTTTGCACTACAGCAATAGTAATTAATAACTGAATAATATGTACTAAACCAGCTAGCAATTAATTCTAAAGATTGCAATCCTTCACACCATTTATGTATTGTTTCACAATGTTTTTGGAGAGGTATTAGAAAATCCCCATTTCCTTATCCAATTTTTCATAGTCATAAAAATGTGTGGTATTAATTGCTTTTTTGTACAGCTATACACTTACCACATTCACACAGAAAAATTTTTATTATAGGAATATGTCACTGCTAGAAATACTGTTGCATCAAAAAAATATGACACACTGTTGTGGAGTTCTAAATACATAACGACAAATGGCACTGCTGTGCATGTAAATGTTTCTTCCAAAACACTGCCTTGCTTTTTTCACTTTTTAACAAAGATTATGACTTGACCCGACTTGTATTAAAGGCCATTACACTGCTTTTGAATCAGTGAACCATCACTGGGTAGCACCACAATTTTATACGAAATGTTAAAGTTATCCCATAAAACCAGCATCTGATTAACAGCAGACTATAATTTTCTATATACATTAACAGGAAAGTAAAAGTACCAGTAACAATTAAGACCTTCATTGCAGATGTTAAACAGGAAGTCACCATAACACAAATATGAAATATATAAATTAAAGCATATTACAAATTCCATCAAAAAGTTGAACATCACAGCTCCCACAGACTGCCACCTTCAATCCACCCATTACTAAACACAGCAAAGATCAAATTAATTAGTGCTTGGAAAAACTGCTTCTTGAAGCAATCACTCCTAAAAAATAACCATGTTCAAGTATTTTCCCAATACCATCCACCTATAACGGTATGAACCTACCATGACATCAACATACCACTAAGTACGAAAGAACCTCAAATTTTGTCTTTGAATTAAAAAATATAAAAACAAGTAAAACATAGGCACAAAATACAAAGACTCCACTCTATTCTCACATAAAAAAAAAAAAAAACATTACCTTTCTATTGACCACAAGCTACAAAGAAAGCAGAAATGTCCACTTTAACAAAGACTCAATCAAGTTCTTTCCTACCACACAAATCTAAGAAAACAGCCTACAGTAGAAAAAAAGTATTTCATACATACAGCACCCCACAACTGCCTACACTGCCAACAAAAAGTAGTCCTGGCCTAGCTACCTACATAACTCTCAAATAGTGAACTCAGATCACTGAGGAATATTGATGATTGAAAGATAATTCACAAATGTCAAAAACACACTGCCATAACCACAATGCTTTAACAAATTTTGTGCTACACAACGAATTAAAAAACTACAAATTCCCATCAGATCATTTACCAAACCGTTATATAAATGCAGTTTAACAATGTCTTAAATGATGGGCACATCCACAGCAAACACGTGTAAATGAAACTTCAAATGCCATTAGTTACACCACCAGTATAGGGTAAACTGAATGAAGCTATTACTACAACAGATACTCTTGTGTAGCAGACAGACAGTAGTACAAGAAAAAAGTAAAGGTAAAAATGACACTACACTAGCAACTGGGTCAAAATTACAAAAGCGTGGGGGTAAAGAACATAAGAAAAAATTCTGTAAAATAGATGACAGGTTATCAACGACAAAGAGCCAGACTTTGCAGCACATTTAAGTTATGTAAACCGAAATAGCATATGTATAAGAAAGCAATTTACTGGTCTACTAAAATTTAGAACCTGAACTTTCTAAAGACCACATTTAAAGCCCGTTTTACAACATCACTGAAAGAAAGAAAGCACTGACACATGTATATTGTTTTCTGTATGCCTTAACAACTGCATGTCCAAAATTGCTGAGATGTCAACTCATCAAAATAATCAACGATCTACAAAGGACTATATGCAAAGCAGCAGAAATAAAGACATAAAAATCTCAGGCTTAACTCAAATATTGTTACACACTCAATCAGAAAATAAAAAGGCATCTTTGGGAACAACACCCACATATACGTCTGTGTGTACGCAGGTATAAACATACACAAATGGGAATGAACATACCTAAACAAGCTTACACTGCATTACCTACATACAACACACATTTATAAACAATCACTAGC
>NC_056749.1:624517484-624587484 GCF_019279795.1 Protopterus annectens
ATCGGAGACCTGTGGCTCGAGATTGCTCCTATGTTAGCACAGCTAAGCTAGGGATGTGTCTAAACCTGCCTAGCACACTTTACAAAGTGTAAGTGGGTGTGCGTGCCGTGCACCAGGTTTTACAGGAAGAAAAAGGAAGTTAAACCTGGAAAAAGCAGCTCTGTGCACATATGAGCACTCTGTTTGTGCAGCACACACACAGGCTTAAACAGGGAGGCAATGGGAAGGGAAAACAATAGTAGGAAGGTAATTAAGGATAATTAGCTTAGCTAACAGGTGAAATGTATCAGAATCAGCCAATTACACAGGCAGCAGACTAGCCCAGCCAAGCACACCACTATAAACTATGCAAACACATTTCCCCCTTGTTTTTCCCAAAATCACTGCACACCAGTGTATACAGATGGGGAAATTTTACAAAACGAAAGCAAGAGAAAAAATGTTAGGGGCTGCTTTTGCTGTCATAAACCAGCATGTGCAAGAGGCTGAGAGTGGTGAGGATGTGAATGCTGCTGAGCAACCCACAGTGAGGAGACGGAGAAGAGTGTACAGACCCAGGGTAACCAACCAAGGGCTACATGAACTGGAGATAGTGGAGCACTATACGGTGGACTGGGACATCCTACAGCAAATTGTTGAGCTGTGCTGGCCACGCTTCACACATAGAACTAACAGAGGGAAACCCATCCCAGTGGATACCAAGGTATGTGTAGGCCTAAGAATACTAGCTACAGGTACCTTCCAAAGGCCAACTGGGGATATGATGGGGGTTTCACAGGCATCAGCAGCCAGGGTACTCCACCAGTTCCTGGATGTCATGTCAGCACATGTCAGTGAGCATGTATACTTCCCCATCACCCGTGAGACGTTGGCCAGCAATATGCATCTCTTCCACCAAATAGCAGAATACCCTGAGGTAGTGGGTGCAATAGACTGCACGCACATATGCATTAAAGCACCACCAGGTGAGCGGGGTAGGGTCTACATCAACCACAAGGGCTTCCCCTCCATCAACTGCCAGGTCGTGTGCAATACCCAGGGCATAATAATGATTGTGTGCTGGCTGCCCTAGAAGCTACCACAATTCCCACATTTGGCATCTGACGCAGCTGTATAAGACATTTGCCAATGGGGACATCCCACACGGTCACCTAGTGGGGGATGCTGGATATGCACTGGAGCCATGGCTAATGACACCCATCAGAAATGCACATACACCTGAACAAGAGCTCCATAATGATGCACAAACACAAATCATAATGGAGCATGTGTTTGGGATGCTCAAGTCATGGTTCCAGTGCCTGGACACATCCTGTGCAGCCTTGCAGTACTCACCAACTACATGTACCCAAATTGTCCTTGTATGTGCCATGCTATACAATATGATTCTGCGGAAACAGCTGCAGCAGGAACAGCATGGGGCAGGGCCACACAACCCCCCCACCAGTGCCAAGGCCTGCACAGGTGCAGAGTGACTCAGAGGAGGAACAACCTGAGCCTGCCCCAGTAGGCAGAAGGAGGCATGCCCAGTATGCCCTGGCCTTGGCAAAGAGGCAACGCATATCACATGCACTGACACAGTAGGGACCCAGGGAATGACACCTGTCTCCAACTCGCACATACAGTAAAAGGGATGCCAAACATGACACTACCTGCGCTCAACCATGTATAGGGAGTGTACTATGTGCATCCAACATAGCAAGTCCTGCAGCATCACCCTCAATACTGGGACACCCACAAGGAAAGTGTCTCACACATGCCAGTTGGGGGGGCACATACCCAACAACAGTCACAGCCAGCAGGATAGGTGTAGACAAACACAAAGAAATGCTATACTATGGCTTCTGAATGAGCCCCATGGGTAACCCCTACCCCAGGCTTACACAGACAGACTACAGAATGCCAGCCAGTTGGATGTAAGTTGTGAAGGCTAGGAAGTCAGAAACTAATATGTAGGGAGTGAAAGCTAAGATCTGTAGTACACTGGTATGCCTCTAGCCAGCACGATAGTTAAGAATACAGACTGAAATGGTGTACCCGACATACCAGTACAGTCCTAGCAAGTGTGTAAAAGTGTAAGGTGTGCCCCACCATCCTATGTACATTTATAGTAACAGTCAGGTGTGCCCCCACCCCTGTGTAGGAATGTAGAAACAGTCAGGTGCCCTCCCCATTATGCAGAAATGTAGCAACAGTCAATGTCAAATGACTGATGTATACCCTGCAGACACAGCATGCTACCTATTGGTGTACAACACAAAGGTTAGCACCGCAGTACAAACTACCTGGACGTGATCCACACATTCAATATAGATGGCCATACTGGGCATGCTTACACACCGAGGAATGAAGGCAATGTCAGTCAACAGCATACTGAAAGGCCATACAGGGCATGCTCACACACTTAAATGAAGGCCATGTCAGCAAACACCAGTGGACCAGACATATCTGGCAGTTGCAGTTCTTAGTGCAGACACATGTCACTATGCACCACTCCTGCCTTGCACACACAGTGGATAGGAATACAGACATATATGTAAGGACAACACACTATAATAAGCCAAAGGTAGATGGACATAGATGTGTTGAAGAGGGTTACCGTGACAAGGAGCCATTTGGGCCTGTCCCACCCAGCACACAGCCAAAGGGCCCCAAACACATGAGGTGCAGATGTCACTCAATGCAGATACTAGCCACTAGTATCTGTCAGCAAGACGGTGTGTTGCACGTGCCAGCTGTGCATCATGAATGTACAAGGAAGTGGTCACCTAGTAGCTGTATACACGTACCTGTGGCATATGACCCCATGTCAACCCCTACATGAATGGGTTACGGCCCATGACAAGCCTGCTGAGATCATCCAATGTGAAATTAACCTTTGGGAGTGCTGTAGCTCAGTAATCCCCATGGCACATCCCATAACTGTGTACTACTGTACTGATAAACTAGTTAGGTAGTAGCCCTAACCCCAGACTTGGCAACTGTGTGAGTGTGTGTTTGTGTGCGTGTCTCTCGGTCTCTGACTGTGTAGAGAGAAATACATTTTATGCTACTAACACTCCGTACAGTGCATATACATAACTTTGGCAAGACTGCTGAAGTCACTCACCTAGAAATACACATCTGGGGAAATCATAACCCAGTAATTTCTGTAGCGCGTCCTGTAACTGCGTAATGCTGTAGTGTGATAAAGTAGTTAGGTAGGTGTTCTAACCCCAGACCTGGCGAGTGTGTGTGTGTGTGTGTGTGTGTGTGTGTGTGTGTGTGTGTGTGTGTGTGTGTGTGTGAGAGAGAGAGAGAGAGACTGACTGAGTAGAGAGCAATGCTTTTTAGCCCACTCACACCCTGTACAATATATATACTCAACTTTGGCAAGGGTGCTGATGTCACTCACCTAGAAATACACCTCTGGGGAAATCATAGCCCAGTAATCTCTGTAGCGCATCCTGTAACTGCGTACAGTTGTAGTATGATAAAGCAGTTAGGTAGGTGTTCTAACCCCAGACCTGGCAACTGTGTGCTTGTGTGTGTGTCTGACTGAGTAAAGAGAAATGCTTTTTAGGCCACTTACACCCCGTACAATACACATACTCGACTTTGTTCTAGGATGCTGATGTCACTCACCTAGAAATACACCTCTGGGAAATGTCTAACCTAGTACTCTCCATAGCATGTCCTGTAACTGCATATTACTATAATGTGATGAAATAGTTAGGTAGGTGTTCTAATCCCAGACCTGGCAACTGTATGTGTGTATGAATCTGTCTGTCTTTGATTGAGTAGAGAACAATGCTTTTTAGGGTACTCACACTCCTTAGAATTCATATACTCAACTTTGGCAAGGCTGCTGATGTCACCCACCTAGAATTACACTTCTGGGAAGGTTGTAGCTCAGTAATCTCTGTAGCACGTCCTGGAACTGTGTCCTGCTTTAGTGTGATTTAGAACTGTGGTAGGGTTCTATCTCCACCCATGGGAGTTCTGGATGTTTTGTGTGTGTTCCAATGTCTGTGTATGGAGGAATGCATCATAGGGTACTCACTCACAGTACCTTTCAAATGCCCTCATTCATTGTGAAATATAACTTTGTGGAAAAAGGTCTGTAGTAATCCCTGTAGTGTGACCTGTAACTGCTCCATGCTAAAGTGTGATATAGGCCTTGGTCAGGGGTTCAATAACCACACATGTCGGTTGTGGATGTTTTGTGTGTGTGTCTCACTGTCTGAGTAGGGAGCAATGCATTTTAGGCTAGTCACTTGCAGTGCAGCTGAAATGGCCTTCTTTGGTAATCCTGCTGATGTCATTCAATGTGAAATACACCTTTGGGGAAGAAGTACTTCAGTAATGTCCGTGGTGCTTACTATAACTGCATAGTGCTGTAGTGTAATAAACTAGATAGGTAGGGGTTCAACTCCCAGACATGACAGGTGTGTGTGTGTGTTTGTAACTTGGATCCTGTGTAGAGGTGGGGGGAGTGTGTGACACCTGTGGGCAATATGGAGGGGATTTTACTAATTTCTTTTATGTGGCCCTACTATATATCACAATGTCAACCATACAGGGATAACAGATGTAAATTAGCTGAGAGGTTGGGGTACAAAGCCATACACATACATGTGACATAAAGGCCAGCCACTTGTTTGGCTGTGGGGGGATGCCTATTCGTACAAGACGTATAGTGTGTGGGGCCTCTTAACCCCATTAACGGTGCATGTGGACATATGTGTATTTGTTAATCTGCCATTGCTATCTACAGATGTATGGCCATATATACTATATAGATTTATATATCTACTAATATATATATATATATATATATATATATATATATATATATATATATATAAAACTATGTCCATAAACACCTACATAGATATATATCTGCGTACACATATGTAACATGCTTGTGGATATGTAGACATATAGGTGTAGACACACATTTGTGTCGATTTAGGCATATGCATGTATATATGTGCATATACATTGATATATATGCATATAGTTTTAGAAATTAATATATATATATATATATATATATATATATATATATATATATATATATGTATACACATATCTAGATATGTTGTATCTGTTTAGATATTAATATAGGTACACACACATACATCCAAATGTTGGTATACATGCTCTGTACTGTTGCATGACTGGACTGGATGATATATTTCTGAAAACATCAAGTCTCTTTGTATGTGTCATGGTTTAGTGGTAAATCACTTTGTCTACGGTGTGCAGAGTTCTTGTTTTGAGCCTTGCAAGTGCTGTTTATTTTGTTGCTGGGCAGAACACAGCCCATTGGATACGCACTGATTAAGGCACTTTAAAGCAGTTGTAAGCAAGTTTGCATGGGTTTGCGCGGAGCTAAGCAATTCAGCAGCTAACTGAGTATAAGAAACTGTAACCAGACTTTAGCAGTGCTTACCTCCATGAAAATCCACACAAACCCGCATACAACTGCTTTAAAGTGCCTTAATCACTCTGTATCCATCGGCCCTTGCTCTGCCTAGCAACAACAAAATAACCAACCTCTACTAGGCTCGAACCCAGGACCATGCACACCATAGCCAAAGTGATTTACCGCTAAGCCATTCCAGATATACATAGCCCTGCTGTATTCACAAACATATCATCCAGCCCAGTCATTCAACAATACAGATAATGTATTCCAGCATGTAGATGTATGTGTGTGTGAAAATATATTAATGTTTAAACAGATGCAACATATTGATATATGTAGCTCTCTCGCTCTCTCTCTCTCTATATATATATATATATATATATACACACACACACACACACACACACACACACACACACACATATGTAAGCAGATATTTATATCTATATAGGTATATACAGACATACATCTGTAGATAAAGTGGGAACATAGCAGAAACATATATGTCCACATGCACCATTAATGGGGTTGACACGTACAATCATACATCATGCATGAATAGGTATCCCCCACCCCCACAGCCAAGCACGTCTGCCCTGCAATACACTACCAACTGTTGTAGATCCCATAACCAGGAAATTACCTGGCAAGGGCACAAGATGTTAACAGTACTCCATCCCATCTGTATGATGTCAGGCTGGTATCAGTAACATATGCAGTACAGTCAGGCTCATAATGACTCCCATTTTGCAGTTATCTGTTACCTTTGTTAGCCAGAGTCCCGTACTATTGGCCTGTACTTCAGAAATGTAGATGCCAAACAACAGTGGTCCCAGGACTGAACCCTGTGGTACTCCACTTGTCACATGTCTGGGGATGGATTTGGAATCAGTTACACCTACAGTTTTGGTTCTGTCAGTAAGTCATGTGGCAAACCATCGAGTGGCATAGGGATGTATGGCCGGATTAGTATGTTAATCTATGTTTCCAGACTGGGGGATGGTGTTGAAGGACTTGGCGAGGTCCACATAGGCTTTGTGGACTGCCTTACCCTCTTCAGCAGCTATGTAGATGGAGTCAAAGCAGTCAATCAGTTTCAGGAGACAAGACTGGCCCTCAATGCGCCCAATCTGTGTGGGGTACAGTGTTTAAGGGTTGCCAATGTCTACGTTCAAAACATCCCTGATAATGCATTCCATGGCTATGCAGATCAGGCTCAACAGACTGATGTGACGGTAGTTCCAGGGATCACAGGTGGATCCCTTCTTGTGGAGTGGGATAACTGCAGCTGTATGCCACTCAGTGGGCACCAGGCCTGATGTGAGGCTATGATTACACATGACAGTTAGGTGAGTTGCCATTCCATTTTGTAGTTTATGTAGTACACAGCCCAGGATGTTATCTGGTCCTATGGATGCTGTATTCTTAGCTGTGGGTAGTGCATTTTCTGCCTGTGTGGCTGTGATTACTGGGCAATGGAACCCTTTTCGTATTGACATGGGCACTTTTGGGGGTGAGAGGGGGTGAATGTGCCACTAAATCAATTTGCCAGGATATTGGTACATTCTGTGGGAACAGTCTGTGTAATGCCATTCTGTTGAAGCTCAGAGCACTTCTGAGCATTGCCAGTTAGAATTCAGACATAACTATAGAATGTTGTGTGGTTGTCTGTGGAATCTGTGTCAATTTTAGTTACATAACCTGTTTTGGAGGATACTGGGGCTGGTAAGAGAGTTGTTTGCATCCTTGGATTACCCTTTTTTTCAACAGTGTCTACCATCTGTTGTATACTCTGTTAATGGCAGGAGACCACCAGACTGGCTTGATTATTTGGGAGGTGAGTGTCGTGGTTCTATGTGTGATTTCAGGAATCATGCACAATTGGCTGTGCTTATACAGTGCCTTAGTCCAGGATTCATCAGTTGAACTGTCAGCTCCTGTCTCCATGGGTTTCACAAACATTGTCACTTCTGCCTTGAGTAGCATGAAGTTGGCCTTGGAGAGGTCTTTTACAGACAACTGTATATACATTCCTTTCACATGTTCAGTTTGATTAGCCTATGGTGGGATTACTTTGGTGGAACCGCAGTCCCATGTACTATTGTGTTGGCTTAGTGGTTAGTTACTGTGACTATAGTGTACAAAGTTCTGGGTTCATAACCTGCAAAGGCACGTTATTTTTGTTCTGACCAGAAGAGCGATTAACGCATACAGACTAATTAGGGCAATTTAGGTTAGTCACACTCAATACAATTAAAATGCCCTACTCTGGCAATCCTGCTGATGTCAATCACTGTGAAGTACACCTTTGGGGAAGGAGTACTCCAGCAGTCTTTGTGGTGCGTGCTATAACAGCATAATGCTGTAGTGTGATATAGAACTCTGGTATTGGTTCTATTCTCACACATGGAAGTTGTGGATGCTTTTGTGTCTGTTCCTATGCCTGTGTAGAGAGCAATGCATGTTTGGCTAGTCACACTCACTACAATTCATTCGCCCTATTTTGGCAGTCCTCATGTCACTCACTGTGAAATAAACCTTTGGGGAAAGAATACTCCACTAATCTCTGTTGCGCGTTCTATAATGGGATAGTGCTGTACTGTAATAACTAGTTAGGTAGGGGTTCTAATCCCAGATGTGACAGGTGTATGCGTGTCTTAATGTGTTGATGTTTGTCATTCGTGTCCTGTGTGGAGCTGGTTGTGAGTGTGTAACAACTGGACCGAATGATGTGTGTGCATTTAAACTTACTTATATGGTGCCCCTAGCATAATTCACAATATCCACCATGCAGGGATAACAGATGTGATATCAGTACATAGTCAGTCATGGGTTCGATACCCTGGACTGGTAGGTGTGTGACACAAACATGCTTAGCTTTTACTCTCCCAACCCACCCTGACTTATATTTGCCTCTGTCTGCCTCTCTCACTCCCTCTCTGGTGGATGTGGAGACTTACACCTGCTTTGCTTAGGCAGTGGCATGTGCATTGTCAGTGATGCTCATGTTCAGCTGATGGCCACTGCATGGATTACAGCCCTCCTCTAGCTGATTGCATGTGGAACAGCTGTGGTAACATTCCCTTAGCCAATTGCATGGAAACATACTCCAATATCTAGGAACATCATGTTGGTGTTGGGCCTTTTCATTCACTGTGAGCAGGAACTAGATCTGTTGTTTGGCAAACAGCATCACACATGGATTGGGGACTTACTTCTGACAACATACACTGTGGAAACAGGCCAACACACAGGAGAGGGATGTGCCTGTCCTGACTACAGACTGTAAGTGCTGCTATACTGCAGTTGGGGTAATATTGGCTTAACAGGGTGTGTGTGGATATGGCTGTCCTACATGTTTTAATACTTGTCATGTTGGTGCTATGTTTATGAAGAATCCCCATCTGTAGGGTCATCTGCAGACTGAGCAGTGTGTGGTGCCTTGTGTTCCTTGTGTTATCCACAGAGCACCTATATCTCAACTGCAGAAGGTAGTGTGAGGATTGCAGTCAGTAGATGGTGACAGCCGGGAGATGTACTGACATCATATCCCTCATAGGACATATATTGCATCAAACCCTGTTACGACAGGAAATGTATGAGGTCATCACAGCGATGTGTCAATATTGGCCCTGTGTTTGTGCCTCCAGCCACAACCCTGTCAACCTTCGTACATATGTCATGCAGTAGGGGGTGCATATGTTTTGTACACCATATTCATTGACAGCATATCTGATAACAAGCCAGTGAGATATCAGACTGCTACACATGTTATGTATAATAGGGGTTATATTTGAAGACATAGCCTGGGCATTCTGTGGTTGTGTGTACAGTACTGAGGTATGTGTAAGTCTGGTAATTGTCGACAGTGTGTGTATAGTGCATATGTACCTTGGCCTGTGTAGAGACTGTGATAGATGTCATTGTTCTTGGTCCTGTTCTATTTGATGTTACATGCTGCTCCACTGTATGTCACTCTATCAGCTTAGATGTTCGTAGGTGCGAACGCACACATGTCCCAAACCACAGACAGCCATCAGACCACACTGTGTATTGCAGCCCAGTATATGTAGGGTTGTTGTGTGAGTGGCTCATATAAGGATGGTGTACATCACACAGACCATATACTGTAATAGTACGCTAGCTTACCATATGTGGCTGTGCTCACATTGGTTGTGGTTATGCACTGTCACACAGGTGTCTTTTACTCTGTGATGCGACATGCCTGTAGAGCCCGCTATCTATGCAGTTATATGTGTATTCCCACATAGGAGATGTAGCCCAGTGTTCAGTCAATCTGCTTGTAGCCTGCACTGCACTTCGTTACATGCCTAGCAGCTTACTGTACTTATCCAGTGAGATGTCATGTCCAGATACTTGCCAGATGTACTGCTGCCTGGTCACCATAACAGTCATGTATGTCAGACAATGCAGTGGAATGATGTTCAGATATATGTCAGTAACTAGTGGATAGTATGTGGCCACGGCATTTCTGTACCAGCAGTTATTAAGTGTCAGGACAAGCAGAGGTGTATGAATGCATAACTTATGGGAGCAAATGTATACCAGTATGTATGTGTTATACCCATCTACATGGCTGTTAACATTCTCATTGTCAGGCCTGGTCCACATGCCTTGCATGAAGGGGTTCTGTGTGTACCCCTGGACTGACCTGAGTGTGTCAGACTGTCCACATATATTGGCCATATCGCAGCTGTAGTCCACAGGGGAGTTACTGTGGTAGCAGTGGTACTGTACTATGATGACCTTAGGATGTCTGTAAGTAGCCAATGGCACACATGTTAACAGCAGATGTGGCCTCCAACACACACTATTTCTGTGAACACAATCCCAATTACAGTAGTAATAGTCTACAAATATACCTGCACTACATATGTGACATCCCCTTACACTGAGAGGCTGGGACTATTGGGGCTGAGCTAGGGCTCCACTCCATGTGCAGGACATATATGTATATATATAAGTATACATATATCCATATAGATATGTACACATATACACATCTTGCTTACTGTATGACAACAGTTTTACACATATGTGCATGTGTTCCAGCATCTGTCCTCCACCTACATACTGGGCTTTGCACATATGACATGCTGTCAGGGGTTGTTATGTAGTGGGCTGTGTGTATGTCATGCTGTCATTCCTGCCATCATTCCACTGCTGTTGTGTCCCCCACACATACTGGGGGGGGGGGGTTAAGCCATATATGTGTGGGTTTCACCTACACAATACATGTGTGCCCTAATGCACTCCAGAGGCCATTGTATGTAACAGTGGTATATGGCCCAGTATTAGTGAGGGTAGGGGGGTGCACCATGACTAACCTAGGCTGTTACAACATGTGTGGGTATCTGGGATAAGCTGCCTTAAGGTATCTGGATGTACTTTACCATACAATCCACCTTGGGTAAATGCAGGCCTACTGCCTCCTGCTATATGGGATGTTCTGTTTGTGAGTGTGATTGTGATGGTGTCAGGTATGCCTTGTTATGTAACAGATGCATCCTATTGTGTCAACTGGGGTCTGTACCCTCTAGGGATTGTGTACAGAGTTTAGATAGAGGCTGCTGACCTATACATCTGCATTACGTACTGTTGATTGTCTGGTATGCTGTGGCCCAGTCTGTCATTACTGATGTACTACTTGAAGGCCTCGGCCTGGACAGCAACATATGTCAACCTTTCCAGACTACTGTCTTAGTATAACTGTTTCACAGTTGCATTACACTGTTCATATGGATGTCAGTGTCTAAACAGCTATATGACATGGCATATACAACTGTCATAGTACACAAATAAAGCTTTCACATTCATTTATGCACAACTGTGTGTGGTGTTATACCCTTTGATATCTCTGTGGGTATATGTTGCAGGCTATGAATGTCATTCGTATGGGTGGCTCATACAGTTTCCAGTTGGTAAGGTGGTAAATGTAGGAATACTGGCTGCTCCATATTGTGTGCACATACTACATATGTATATTACTGTACAAATCTCTGTGTGTGTATGTGTAGTTATATATATATATATATATATATATATATATATATATATATATATATATATACCTGTATCTGCATATATGTGTCTGTGTATATGTATCCTGGGAATGGCCATGTCGTGTCTGGTCCTGGTTATGGGATCTGCAACACTTGGTACTGTATTACAGGGGGGATCGTGCTTGGCTGGGGGGGTATACCTATTTGTACCAGATGTATATTGTGTGGGGCCTCTCAACCCCATTAACGTTGCATGAGAACATATATGTTTTGTTGTTTCCCCATTATCTACAGATGTATGTCCATATATACCTATATATCTATATATATATATATATCTGCTGACACACACACACACACACACACACACACACACACACACACACATATATATATATATATATATATATAAAACCTGCCGTATATATTTAGACATGTAGATGTGGACATATATATCTATATATGTAGGCATTTGCATGTTTATATGTTCATAAATATATATATATATATATATATATATATATATATATATATATATACATATATATCAATATGTTGTACCTGTTTAGAAATTAATATATTTACTCACACACATACATCTTCATTCTGGAATACATTCTCTGTACTGTTGAATGACTGGGTTGGATGATATGTTTGTGAATACATCAATGATATGTATATCTGAGATGACTTAGTGGTAAATCACTTTGACTATGGTGTGCAGGGTCCTGGGTTTGATACTAGCAGAGGCTGCTTATTTTGTTTCTGGTCAGAACATGGGCCATTGAATACAGAGTGATTAAGGCACTTTAAAGCAGTTGTAAGTGGGTTTGCGCGAGTTTGCGCACCAGTAAGCACTGCCAACCTCCGCTTTTATTTTCTTACAGTTAGTTTCAAATTTCTCAACCTGTGTAGGCATAGCTTACCCCCAAGCAAACCCGCTTACTACTGCTTAAAAGTGCTTACTGCTGCTTACCCCCATGCTAATTCCTTTAAAGAAAAGAAAAAGGGGTTGATAAGAAAGTGGAGAAAAATGGGGTACAAAGAGGGAAAGACAGTAGGAAAAATAGCTAGGCATGTGCAGGAAGGGTATAGGAAAGGTCCATAGCTGCCCATTTCTTCTACAGCAACAGCTGTGCATATACTATATTTGCAGGTACATTTGGACCTTCAAATCCCTGGGAGAGGGGTGAGGACAACATATATTCACCGTGATGCCAATTAGACCAGATTACATGTGTCCAGTGGGCACGTGTGCAAAATGGACAGCTATGTATGGGGTGAGATTTTTTGTGGTAACAGATTGTCCTTTTTTTTTCAAGTGAGAGTGGGATGTTAGGGAGGGGTAGTAGGTATATTTGGGGAGGTAAGTTGGGTAGGTTAACCGACAAGACACACAAGATGCATACAGGGCCGGTATATGACACATGTGGGGGGTAAACACCTTGGACGGGGAAGGGTGTTTGGAAGTTGCAAGCCCATGAGCACCCAACTGGAAACAGTGGGACTGAAGTCCCCACCCATGGGCAGTCACCACTGCAGCTTCACGGCCCTGAAGGTGGCTGTGCTGGGGGCTGTGTAGGAGGGGCAGGCTCACCCTCTAATAGTGCCACTCGGCCCTCAAGCTGGTGTAGCCGCTCTCAATACTCCAGATTGAGCTCCTTATGCACCACAGCCCAGACCTGTTGATGGGTGACAGGTTCCCCTCCGTGACCGCTCCGAGGGGGGGCAGCCCCATCCCCTGCAGTGGTTCCACCCAAAGGTGGCGCAGGAGGAAGAGGTCCCAGGCTGAACCCCAGATGTGCTGGTGCCCGGTGCCATGACCAGCTGAGGTGGGACAGGTGGGTCCGCTGGGACCGGCCTTCCCATACGAGCTGTGTTATCACAGGTTTATGACAGATATGGGTTAGTAACAGTCAACAGCATTCAGGATTAGTTATAACAGCATGCATAGTTATTCCCATTAACCCAACACACCAGAATTAACACAGTTGCAGAGCAAGCAGATCACATGCATATATGGAACAACAGTGGCCATTACAGGAACATGCAGGTTTCATTGATGGCAACAGGCCACCACTATGGGTGTATTTTCACATGGCACATGCATAGAAATAAATGTGAATATTTATAAACCATTAGGACATATGTCCCAACAAAAGGCTGGAGTGTACACATACCAGTTCAGGAGTGTCATTGGGTTATTATGCACATATGGTAGGGGTGAGAGAGAGAGTTCAATTAACAACTAATATAGCCTTGTAGTTTTCATAACATTCTTTATCACTGCATGATCTTTCTCTTACATGTCTTATTACAGTACACAATGGTCTTATATTGTACACTGGTATGTTTATAAATTATTATATACATGACCTGTGTCTTACATAGAGGCGTGACAGGCTGCAGGTGTTAATACAACATATGTTGAGAATTGCTGTCATACACTTTGGGTGAGGTGCTAGAATGACAGGTTTGTTTCCATATACAATCTCTGACTATGTACATGTTTGAATATCAGTTATATGTGATTGACAGCTGCCTAGAATTCTTGGAACATCACACTGGATTTTCAGGGGAACAGGGTACCAAGCTGGTGATAAGGGCCATTTATCTGGACATGCTGGACAGATTGGAACAGTTGTGGGGTATGAATATGCATACAACTTACAATTTGAACATTCTAGCAAATTCTGTACTGTTGGGTGTAAGTATGCATACAGCTTTCTATCTGAACATTGCATCAAAATCTGTACAGTTGTGGGGTATGTTTATGCATACAACTTAGTAGCACTCCCAGGATTCAAACCCCTGCTGTGTGTGACAAAATATTATTCCTAACATCACAGTACACTGTGCTATCAGGGAAGTGATGTAAAGCTTTTGACTGTTTTCTATCCAAGTCTCCCTAACTTGTACAATTATAACTGACCTCTTGGCACTTCCAACATTGTTATGCAGGACTTCTTGCCCATTTTATCTGCATACCACGGTGTGGGTGACACTGCTTAAGATACAACAGTACTATTTATAGTATGGAACAGATCACCAACATATGACAGAAAAGTAAACAGAAGCACTCCAGGGGTTATACCTTTATTCACAGACTATTACGCATTTATTTCTACTGGTACAACACTTTCTAAGGCTCTTATATATATTTTTTATGACAGTACATGCAGACTGATTACTAACCTGCCTCGCGATGCAGCCTTTGCAGCCTAGCATCATGGGCTTGCTGGTTCACAGCCTGCTCATCTGCAGCTGTCAGAGAAATGCAGTGGTATTTATCCATACCTATCCATAGTATACACAAGTTAGGCAATTATTTACTACTTGGTAGAATGAGTACTTACTCAGCCCTGGGGCATTGGGCATCTGCCGAGACTCCTGGATCACTGTTCCAGGACATCCCCCCACCGCCGCTTCATGTCAGCATGGTGGTGCCTGACCTGCTCACCAGTCCGGGGGATACCTGTGGCACTGGTGAGGTCACGGGCTAGACTGTACCAGGCCACTGTTTTATAGTGTGAGCCCTGGTACTGGCCCTGCAGTAGTCTCTGATCATGGTGTTTTACCAGGAGCCATACCATGAGTTTTGACTTCTGGATACCCCAGCGTTGCGCTCTAAATCAAGTTCCTTCACCCACACCAGCCATTCTGCCTGCAGTAGGAAGCTACAACCAGTTATGAGAAGTATTCCCACCTGTGAGGTTTAAATACGGCCATTTTCCCACACTTTCCCATAATTGGACGGTTTTGAAAAGGCTAAGCTATGGACACACCTGCTTACATAAGGTTGGCACTGCTTAAAGAGGTATACCACTAGGCAGATTGAATTGGCTCCACTACAAATTGCTTACACTTACTAACTTGAGCTGTGCTGCGGTTAGCATTGCTTAATAGTTAATTAGCGCTATATTTGCCATTTGGCAATTATTTATTCTTCATTACAGTTTATATATGTGTCTGGTATCCGTGATTCATGTGTACATACACTGTATGGGGACCTGGGGACTTCTACACTTTATTACAATCACTCCTCAGATCTATGCTTACTTCAGTACTCCAGTTCACATATTTATGTTATGTAGAAGGTTATACTACTACACACTGTACATAGATTCAGTTCTCATGTTTGGTTTGGTTTTCCTGTGGTGAGGATTAGTTTGCTGACACCTCATTCATATCTATTGCTATGATGGCTTAGTGGTTAACTATAGTATACAGGGTCCTGAGTTTGAGCCTTACAGAGGCAGTTTATTTTGTTGCCAGGCAGAACATGGACCGTTGGATACAGAGTGATTAAGGCACTTTAAAGCAGTTGTGAGCGGGTTTGCATGCCGGTAAGCACTGCTAACCTCTGGTTACAGTTTCTTACACTCAGTTAGCTTCTACTTTGCTTAATCTGTGTAGGCAATGCTTACCCCCATGCAAACACACTTAAACACGCTTACTACTGCTTATTTTTGCTTAAACCTGCTTACTAGGGCCTTATTCATTATGACACTGACACTTTACATGTGCATTTAAATGCAGTACTCCAGTTCACATTTAAATGTTATTATGTAGGTTATATGGCAAAAAGATGTAAAAATATGTTCATATACAGATTTCACATGGAAAATGATATGTGCTGCAGTGGGACTCAAACCGGGAATGCCTGTTCGTTAGGCGGATGCTCTAACCACTACACTATTGCTGTGCTGCTTCATTTGCATATATATTCCCTGTTATCCTCTTCAGCCTTTTCAGCTGCTTTAACTGTAGCTAAGCAATGGGCAAACCCGTGCACCAACGGTTGGCTGTACTCGGGGTTTTAAAAAAATAAATAAAAGGGTTTCTTCATTTTATTTGAATGTACTGTTGCTGTTGAACACATGGGGACTGTTGGTGGGGATATGCGGACACTTATGAGCGGTCTCGCTCATTTATTTACACATTCTTCTGTTCTACTTTACAGGGGCATGTTTATTCTGACAGCTCTGCTCTCAGACACGCCCCCTGCAGTCATCCACACTCCGTGTAGCATTAGGAGTTTAGGCGGCGGACCTTCATTAATATGCATGGAGCTCTGCCATCCTCCTCTTAAACTGCCGCTTCCATGTAGGACTAGATTAGTCCTGCATGGAAGTTTAGTAAATCCCGTGGAATATTTGACTGACCCAAATCTTCTGAATAGCAAGTTGTTTTAGAAGAACATCTATTACTAAGTGAAACTGCAAAATGGTAAGTCAGGCTTGCTTATACACTTATGTATGTTTCTTTGCCTCATAGTCTAGTCATGAGTGGAAAAGGACTTTTGGCCATTTCTCAAGCCTTGTTAACAAACTAAAATATATAAAGAAATAACTAAATACATAAATAAAAAATATGTTTGTTTGCCTGTTGGCAAGAAAAGAAAAATGTTACCATCTGTATTAGTTTGTTTTAAATGATCTAGAGAAGACCACATATCTAAATACTGCACAGTTACTAACAACAGAACAAAAGCTTTAGAAACTGTTAATGTTATTCAAGTAGCTGTACCTGAAAGCATGCCTAATGAATATAACAATGCTGAACTTTTACTTACTAGAAGTGTAGTGTCTGTTTTTTTTTTTTTTTTTGTTACTGTACTGTTTTACTACTCTTATTAAATGTATTATTGTGGTGGAAGGGAAAGAGATGCAAGGGTTGCTGGACTCAGGGTGCATGATTATTTATATCACAATATGTTTGTAGGCATAAAGTAAGTAGTAAACAGAAGATGGAATTAATATGGTTACACTGTGACAAAAAGTGGGAGAGTATATTAGCCTTTTAAGCCCATCGTGGAACACAGTGACCCTTTCAGCATGTACCTCATCAAGCACCTAAACCAGCTAAAGAGACTTCAATATTTTAATCATACTTGTGGAGCTTTTCTTCCTGGGTCTCCACTGAAAATGGGCTCTGCTTGGTCCAGTGGACCAAATGGCCCAGTAAACAAATGCTAATAAATAAATAAAAGAAATAAATAAATAAGGTACCGGGCTCAATACCTTGCATGAGTACTCTCCAGGTGTTCTGGTTTCTTTTCATATTTCAAAGACATGCTGGAGGTAAATTGGAAACTTCTAAATTGTCATTAGGTGTAACTGAATGTGTGTGTAATATGAAAGAACAGGCTGGCAATCTACTTCTGTTTCTAGATGTAATACAGAGCAGCTGAATGGGGGGGGGGGGTGCACAGATGTGCTTGTTTGGTGTTTCACCCACACGTAAAGCAGATTACTAATGTAGTAGAACAACATAGCCTGATAGTTCAAAATGATGAGGTAAAAACACAGACAAAACAGCTTTTGGAAATTATATACCCATGTGGGTCACAGCTAAGATAATCCTCTTATAAATAGATATCTTGAAAGGGAGACCCATAGAAACCAAAGTATGACCTTCAGTGCATCTCTTCCCTGTCAGCATTGTTGCTCATTGTAATATTAAGTGGAAACAAATTTATATTTCCTTACTGAATATGATCATAAACATAAACAGTGTGACTTCCCTAGAGGGCATGAGAATCCCTTGTCACAGACTCTCCAATAAGTGTTCAAGCACCTCTCGTATAACACAGTTTTATTCCATGAATGAACAGCATGACAAAAAATCCAAATACTGACAAGACATGAGTTAAAAGAACATAAACAAGAACGAAAACAAAAAACTGGTTAAGCGCTTTCACCCACTCGTATAGTGGGCTTCAACAGAACATCTTCTCATAACCATATCTCACATTATATTTTAAATTTGGCGCTAAAATCCACTGATACAAGTTGAAACTGTGTATCCATTGCTATGTACTCGCCTCTTAAAGCTAAACCAACAGTGAATTGTATATTAAACAATATACAAACTACAAATCCCCTTAAGTAACAAGAAATTAGTCACTAAAACTACTAATAAAATTTGTTCTAAACCATATAGGTTATTGCAACTAACTTGATGTGTTGACAAAATTGTTAACACAGTATTACTTCCCTTTGTAAATATATATGGGGAGACCGGATGAACTGATATGTATACGTCAAACTTGATCGAGTGTCTCCAAATGGTGTAATAATAAATCTATCTGCTGAATTAATACTATATATACCTATAAACTTACACTCCGTATCTAAAATATACATAAATCTGACCCACCTAATTAATAATAAATATGTAATACAAATACAAAAGTAATACAAATATAAAAATATTAATACTATCAGTGAACTCATAACACTACTATCATTATTGAAATGATACATAAATAGTACATGAAAAAATATGTAAAAAATGTATAAAAAATATGAAATATAAGAAATGTAATTCCAGTTCAATCAAATAACTAAATAACTGAATAAATTCCATAATATCCATTTAAATTTAATAATGGGTACACTTTCCACCCTTAACTCCTATGATTATACAATTTATTAAGTCATTTCCAAAATTGGTTTGCATGAAATATATTCATTGAGGCCTGGGGGGGGGGGGTGGCATCTAAATAAAGTTGCCACTAAACCTCCTTAAAACTTTACAGAGTTTTGTAGTCACCACCTCTTGGGTCTACTGTAATTGTTTCCAGAATAGCTAATTTAAAATTATGTGTGTCCCCCATCCTTTCTATATGCCTATATAATGCATTTGTGGGGTCTTTCTTCCAAATACAATATGTATGATCATATATTCGCTGTCTGAGACATCTCTCAGTCTTACCTATATAATAACTTGTGCATTCACAACACTTGGCCAAGTATATAAGCGTTTTTGTTCTACAATTACCATGTTTAAATTTAACTATTGTTTTTAATTCATTCTGAATAATCATCCTTTCCTTTTCAAATATATATTTACATTGATTGCATGTTCCACATTTAAAGGTGTGTGAAGAATTGATATTCTTTGACCCCTTACCTACACTTACTGTCTTGTGGACTAGTAAATTTTTTATGTTCCTTCCCATTTTGTAAACAATTCTTGGTTTATTACTCATTAATTCCAACAAACTGGAATCTCGGGAGATCAAATACCAGAATTTGTTTATAATATATACTATCTTATCTACTACTGGACTGTATTATAGTATTAGGGATCTCTGATGACAAATAGTCTTGTTGTCATAATTGTTCCCCACATTCTTCACCCGTTTAGTCTCCAATCCAGATCCTAATAAAGGTTTATACTTAGTGCCCCATGCTTGAATTACTTGTTGTCCCATGTCTGATAACATTTTCGATGGATAGCCTCTCTCTAAAAACAACTCGGTTATAAACATGATTTCCTCTACCATCATCTTTGCATCAGATGTCATATGGGCAGCACGTATGCATTGCCCTTTATAGATGCTGTGTTTCATATTAAAAGAATGGCAACTGCTGTATTCCAAATAATCATTGGAAAAACTCTTCTTTCTGTATATTCTGGAATTGAAGCTGCCATCCTTCTTGTATATATAAGTATCCAGATAGGCTATACCTTCAGTGTTATGAGCATGCGTGAATTTGAGATAATCGCTTGTGGTGTTAAGAAATTGCAGGAATGCAGCTAAGCTTTCTTCACTATCATCCCATAAGATATATATATCATCTAAAAATCTTGAGTAGTATTTGATACTCTTAAAAAACTCACTAGGAAATAGTGTAGACTGCTCCCAATCAAGCATAACCAGGTTGGCAAATATGGGAGCACAAGCTGCTCCCATAGCAACCCCCCTGGTCTGTTTGAAGTGCTCACCCTCAAAAAATATGAAATTGTTGTTTAACACTATAGACATCAATTCCATAATGAGGCATATCTCATCCCAACTAAAATCTGTGTACTTGGTGACACTGTTACAAAAGGCATCTAATCCTGCTTCCTTGGGTATGCACGAAAAAAGGTCTATAACATCAGTGGTGACGAATATCAAACCTTCCTTGCATACACCTGTAGGCTAAGTACCTAGAAACTCCCAGGAATCCTTAACCAAATGAGATATCTTACTGTATACATGTTTTAACTTCAAATCTATAAACTTCCCCATAGGGAATGTTTTGGATTTGCTACCTGATATGATTGGTCGGAAAGGGGGGGTCATTTGTATCCTTGTGAATTTTTGGTATGCCAACCATTGTGGCTAATCCTGGATACTTAACTTTTAAGAATTTACAAAGGTCACTAGTGATTCTACCATCAATATAAAATTCTTCTATGAATGAATCTATCCATTGATATGCTATATTTATCTCGTTAATAGAGATAGATTCATAATTATCTGAATAGTAGAGAATATCATACATTTTCTTAGTATACCTTATACTATCATAAATGACAATACTGCCCCCCTTATCCGGCTTCATCACCCTGATGTTGGTATCTTGCTGTAATGCCTTAAGTGTCTTCATTTCTACTTCTGATAAATTGCTGATATTAGCTTTTTGAGAAAAATGAGATACTTGGTAGATCTCTCTTGTCACTATTTTTTCATAAGTATCTACTGCAGGATGACTCGGTGGCATAAATGTACTTTTTTCCTTGATGGTACTGTCTCTGTTGCATTTGTTAATATCTAACGGTTGTTCTATATTATTCTTGTCTTTAAAAAAATCGCTAGATTCATCTTCCTAGTGAATTTCTTGAGTTCACACAAACAATCAACCACATCAAAGTGTGGGTTCGGTATATATTTCATGCCCTTGGCCAATAAGTTAAAATGTGCCTTGTGTATATCTATACTTGAACAATTATAAATGTTAAAGTTGTTAAATGTGTGTATATTTTCACATACTACTATATCTTGACTAGCACTACATACTTCTGCCAAGTTGTCTATTACCATTGTCCCCCCCCTCCCATTGCCTCTGCCTGGGTCTTCCTGGTGACTGATACTGTTGTTGGTATCTGTTCCTGTATGGTTGTCCCTGGTTGGTATCGACCCTCTGAAAATGGGAATCCTTATTGTATTGATTACTATCCTGGGTAAAATCTTCTGTATACTTCTGATAAGATGTATTATCAATATTAATACCTCTTTCTTTTCGTTTATACCACTCATAAACTATACCTTTCTTATACTGTTCTAAATCCCTTAAACTTTTTTTGTGCTTCCTTGTGCAAATGTTTAGTCCCCATTTCTCGGCTATATTAAATTGTTTCTTATACAATCTTTCCCACTCGGAAAATAATAAATCGTTTATTATCTTATTATTTAAAATCTCTGTTTCCTGTACTAATTTGCATAATTTTTCATTATTATATTTTATGAGCATTCTCGTAAAATGAAAACCACATTGTTTAAAAAAATCATTAAATTCAGCAATACTACTGTCTGTTAAAGTAATACCCATAGGTACTTTAAAAAATCTCAGTCCCATAGGGACTATTTTCATATTAATACATTTTTGCAAATATGCATTGTCAGCCTTAATCCCATTAATACCTTTCAGTTTTTTTGCCTAATAAATAGATTATATCTTTAAGGCTCCCCATATCTTCCAAAGTTGTGGAGCCCTCTTGTTTGTTTTGTGTCATATTGTCAAAACTGTAGTCAGTAATCAAAAAATTGTTGAATTGTTTGTCTTTACTAGTCAATTCAGCTCTTCCTAAATGATTAACATTATGACTAGTAGATGGAACAGTACCTTTGTTATGTTGTGTAGAGCTGTTTGTAACAGTTGAATAAGTTTTTAGAGGTAATACTTTCTTTGGTTTTGTGTCAGTACGCTTCACTTCTTCGTCAACATCATAGATGGAAAAGTCGAAGGTGAAGTCCATGATGTTGATCTTACTGCTGTTGAAGGGCTCAGTGATGTCAAGTCCATACCCTGTGTCCTTGGGACTACATCTTGTCCTTGCCTCCTGCCCATTTGGCAAGGAAAAACTGTCATTGCCTATATCCCGTCTTCCCATAGATGAGTAAAACATTTGCCTCACTGGACTGTTGAAACTATTAGTAATAGACTGTCCCTCCAGAGGAGATGCATCTGGAGAAGTTTTACTATTGTTACTTAGTCCATAATTGATGATACCTTTGGATTCATTTTTAATGTTTATAGGTATGTTGGAACCAGTACTTGTATGACGCAAATTGTGCAAAAGCTCGAACAGCCTACTGATTTCCCCTTTCAAAGATGTTACCTCTTCACACAATTTGGTCAAATCATTCGTGTCCTCAGCTGTACCACAGGGTGAACTGACACCAGAGATATCCATGACTCAAATCACAACAGAATTACCAGGAAAAAGGTGACAACAGAATCCCTTGTCACAGACTCTCTAATAAGTGTTCAAGCACCTCTCGTATAACACAGTTTTATTCCATGAATGAACAGCATGACAAAAACTCCAAATACTGACAACACATGAGTTAAAAGAACATAAATAAGAATGAAAACAAAAAACTGGTTAAGCGTTTTCACCCACTCATATAGTGGGCCGTTGGATACAGAGTGATTAAGGCACTTTAAAGCAGTTATGAGCGGGTTTGCGCAGGTTTGCACGCTGGTAAGCACTGCTAACCTCTGGTTACAGCTTATTACACTCAGTTAGCTTCTACTTTGCTTAATCTGTGTAGGCAATGCTTACCCCCATGCAAACGCACTTAAACACGCTTACTACTGCTTATTTTTGCTTAAACCTGCTTACTAGTGCCTTATTCATTATGACACTGACACTTTACATGTGCATTTAATGCAGTATTCCAGTTCTAATTTAAATGTTATTATGTAGGTTATATGGCAAAAAGATGTAAAAATATGTTCATATACAGATTTCACATGGAAAATGATATGTGCTGCAGTGGGACTCAAACTGGGAATGCCTGTTCGTTAGGCGGATGCTCTAACCACTACACTATTGCTGTGCTGCTTCATTTGCATATATATTCCTTGTTATCCTCTTCAGCCTTTTCAGCTGCTTTAACTGTAGCTAAGCAATGGGCAAACCCACACACCTATGGTTAGCTGTACTCGGGGTTTTAAAAAAATAAATAAAAGGGTTTTTTCATTTTATTTGAATGTACTGTTGCTGTTGAACACATGGGGACTGTTGGTGGGGATATGCGGAAACTTATGAGCGGTCTCACTCATTTATTTACACATTCTTCTGTTCTACTTTGCAGGGGCATGTTTATTCTGAGAGCTCTGCTCTCAGACACTCCCCCTGCATTCATCCACACTCCATGTAGCATTAGGAGTTTAGGCAGCGGACCTTCATTAATATGCATGGCGCTCTGCCGTCCTCCTCTTAAACCGCCGCTTCCGTACAGGACTAGATTAGTCCTGCATGGAAGTTTAGTAAAGCCGGTGGAGTATTTGACTGACCCAAATCTTCTGAATAGCAAGTTGTTTTAGAAGAACATCCTTTACTAAGTGAAACTGCAAAATGGTAAGTCAGGCTTGCATACACACTTATGTATGTTTCTTTGCCTGATAGTCTAGTCATGAGTGGAAAAGGACTTTTGGCCAGTTCTCAAGCCTTGTTAACAAGCTAAAATATATAAAGAAATAACTACATACATAAATAAAAAATATGTTTGTTTGCCTGTTGGCAAGAAAAGAAAAATGTTACCATCTGTATTAGTTTGCTTTAAATGATCTAGAGAAGACCACATATCTAAATACTGCACAGTTACTAACAACAGAACAAAAGCTTTAGAAACTGTTAATGTTATTCAAGTAGCTGTACCTGAAAGCATGCCTATGGAATATAACAATGCTAAACTTTTACTTACTAGAAGTGTAGTGTCTGGTTTTTTTTTGTTACTGTACTGTTTTACTACTCTTATTAAATGTATTATTGTGGTGGAAGGGAAAGAGATGCAAGGGTTGCTGGACTTGGGGTGCATGATTATTTATATCACAATATGTTTGTAGGCATAAAGTTAGTAGTAAACAGAAGATGGAATTAATATGGTTACACTGTCACAAAAAGTGGGAGAGTATATTAGCCTTTTAAGCCCATTGTGGAACACAGTGACCCTTTCAGCATGTACCTCATCAAGCACCTAAACCAGCTAAAGAGACTTCAATATTTTAATCATACTTGTGGAGCTTTTCTTCCCGGGCCTCCACTGAAAATGGGCTCTGCTTAGTTCAGTAGACCAAATGGCCCAGTAAACAAATGCCAATAAATAAATAAAATAAATAAATAAATAAAGTAACGGGCCTCAATACCTTGCATGAGTATTCTCCAGGTGTTCTGGTTTCTTTTCATATTTCAAAGACATGCTGCAGGTAAATTAGAAACTTCTAAATTGTCATTAGGTGTAACTGAATGTGTGTGTAATATGAAAAAATAGGTTGGCAATCTACTTCTGTTTCTGGATGTAATGCAGAGCAGCTGAATGGGAGGGGTGCACAGATGTGCTTGTTTGGTGTTTCACCCACATGTAAAGCAGATTACTAATGTAGTAGAACAACATAGCCTGATAGTTCAAAATGATGAGGTAAAAACACAGACAAAACTGCTTTTGGAAATTATGTACCCATGTGGGTCACAGCAAAGATAATCCTCTTATAAATAGATATTTGAAAGGGAGACCCATAGAAACCAACGTATGACCTTCAGTGCATCTCTTCCCTGTCAGCATTGCTCACTGTAATACTAAGTGGAAACCAACTGATATTTCCTTACTGAATATGATCATAAACATAAAACAGTATGACTTCCCTAGAGGGCATGCTGAAACATCAGAGACAGTGCATAAACTGTCACAGGTGGGCATAACGGAACCAGCTGTGAATCTGCTCAATGTTTCTGTGCCAATAAAAAAAGACTAATAAATTGTGGTAAATAGGTGTGGAGTATGGAGGACTGAGCAATATTGCCCTACTGCTTGCAGTTGCTGTTCCAGATATCATCACTGTTGTGGTAAATGACCTTCAGTTGCTGAACCATATCATTTAATCCTGGACTTGGCAAATACTTTTTCACCATTCTGATTACTTTGGTAAATAAAGCTCAGTTTGCATTCACTTGAGATGGCAGACTATACACTTTCTGAGTGTTAACTTAAAGGCACTTGCACAGTTTTATACTGAACCACAGGCAAGACACTTAACAAATTGCAACTAAATAAAGTAATTGTGTTTCATCAATCACATCAAGGATATTGTGATTACAAGTAAACAACCTGTTATTGATTTGCAGACTGTAATTTTTGCTGGAGAGCACAAAATGATTTATTCTGCATGATTATTTGTAAGATTATATTGACAAGAAACATAACTGAACATATGGATATCATCCCTACTTGCTATGTCTTTTGTGAGAGAATCCCAGAAAGATGTGTGCAAAATTCTGAAAGACTACTGATAAATTCTGTGAAAGTGCATCAGACCAAGAAGGTGCCACATCTTGGTGAAACCCCTCCTCCACAGCCTATTTTGACTAGGAAAATGACACCACTATGACTGTTTTGCCATCAACTGTTTTATATGCCATGAACAATAAATTAACTGTATTTGATGGACTGGGACATGTCATGGACAACAAATCAGCTATGAACTCAGATATGTGGTTAGATATGCCAACAGCTGTACAACAGTGAAAAGTGCTTGAGCTATACTTTGCACAAAATAATGGTACTTATGATAAATGTTAACAAATTTTGATCCATATTATTAAAGTAATAGTTTATCATTTAATCAAATGAAAATAATGTATGCTATAAAAAATAAGCTACAAACAAAAAATATATACTTGTGGTCACTGACTCAATAGACCCAGTATAACTAAACAAACCAGTTTATTGAATAAAACATAAGTTTAAAAACAAAAATTGAGCGCTTTCATCCTACCAAATCCAAGACTTCATCAGAATTATTATTTTTTTTTTATCAGTAGAGACTTCCTTATATAGCAAAATGGCAAATCTCTTAACTGGTTTTAATCACAACCTTAAATTAAAAAAACAGTACACAATTAAAACCATTCACCATGAGATGTACCTCTTTATGAAGAAAAAAAATAAATGTATATACATCATGAACCAAAATGGGAATTATTCTATAATCAACTTTAAAAACCTTACTATAAAATCTGCATGGATCTCTTATTTTAAAATGGTTGATGGGAAATTTTATAGTTAATACCAGGGAAAATCTGTGTCCCCTTGAATGTATTCAAGAATTGCAAAGTAAATGTTTTTAAAGTGTGGGCAGTTCAAGTAATGCCTGTATAAAGCATTATTATCGTTATGTCTATTAATATGTATAGGTGCTCATAAATCATTTTCCTAAGGCACCTTTCAGTTTTGCCGAGGTAAAACACCAGACAACTAACACAGACTGCAAGATAAACCACATTCTTTGTTTGACAAATTCCCCCTAGTGAACCTAACAACAGATTTTACTTAGTTTTCCAGTGTTAGCCTATTTTATTCTAAAATGTGGGGACATTGTGAACATGCCCCACATATAGAAGTTCCGTTGATGTTTGATGTAAATTTGTTTTGGTTTCCTGCTTCCTCAACTGTTGCTTTAAAATTGGGACCTGTCTTAAACACAAATGTCAGTTCATTGCCAACTATTTCCTGAAGCTGTGGGTTACCTCTAATAATATTCCAATTCTTCCCTATCATTTCTTTAATGGTCTTTGAAAACAGACCATATTGGACAACTAGGGCTTTCTCAAAATTATCATTGCTCTCATCCTTTCTTAGATTAAGTGAATTTTCACCTAACAAAGGTTTATATTTTAGCCCCCATTGTGACCTAACATACTACAAGTGTCCTGAACCAGGGACGGGGGCGGGGGTAACCTTGGTCAAGAAACATTTCTCTAATGAGGGATAATTCACTACAAACTTCCTCAAACTGAGACATCATCCTAGCTGGCCTTATACATTGATCTTTTAAAATACTGTTCTTTTGACTATAGGGGTGACAACAGGAAAAGTCTAAATAACAATTACTAAAGGTTGGCTTCCTAAATTTTTTTTGACTTAAAACCAGTACTGTTATGTTCAATAAAACTATCAAGATAATTGATTCCTTTCTTGTTAAAACTATGTATATGGTTTGTTTAGTTGTACTGGGTCTATTGAATACTTTTATCATTTGTTACTAGCAGCACTGAATGCAGCAGGAGCAGGTACTGAGTTACTGAACAGTGTAGACAAAAATGCTTTACAAAATAAGTTAAACTGCATTAGATATGATTTAAGTCAGCATTGCAATGGTTAGCTAATCATGATCCAAAACAAGGACAAAAATAGTTAATAGTTTCATGACTCAAATAGTAGTGTGCAGAGAGATGAATCATACCAATGTTTTCTTGCCTTTGACTACAAAAATATCCATTATTACATTTTATACTAGCAAACATATCAGACTGAGTAGATAAATGAAAATCACTATCAATGCATGGAGGAGGTGCATACATGGAAATGGCAAGTTTAATTCAGTCAGACTTTCAGCAGTTACTCAGCAGGGGCAAATTGTGCTGCAATTACCGAACAAGGCTTTGAGATGCACATCAGACTGTGATCAAAATAAATAAAGATAAAGGTATCATTATGAAAACTGCAAATTAGATTTAGAAAAACAGTCTTATGTTAGGTAAATAATTTTAATGTGTTATTGCATTGTTTATTACTTGTAACTGTTTAATTTTTGCTGCACTTGCAGTTTGAATACAGCATTCATAGAAAATGCAATTTGTTGTTTAAAAACATACATTTCCTTTGACTTTGTACCCAACGTGAGTTAACCATATCGAGCGTCAGATGCATAGAGCTCATGCATTCTGTCCCATTTTATCTGTTCAGTTCCCTCATAGTTGGTCATGAAATAGCAAAGTGATATAAGAGCATGAATCTGCATTACTTTGTTATTATGCTTGCTAATCTACTGTAACATGATTATTAGGGTCTATATTACATCATCTAACTCTTAAAAAAGCGAATGATGATTAATCGACCCCATGTAAGCGAAAGCTTACGAAGTCGAAACCTCAGAACAGCGATTTTTTTCCAAAGGAAAAGAATCACTGTTCCAAAAAAAACCCAAACTTTATAATATTGCATAAAGTGGGGGGCTTCATTCCCCACACCCCCCCCCACTTAAATATGCCAACTCCGAGATTGCACCACAGTGCTGAAAATGGCAAAGTAACAGAAGCGGCCAAGCAAATTTTTTGCCAGGGAAAGAATTCGCTTAAAAGCCGCTTTGCTATTTTGCCTTTTCGTTCTTTTACGTTTGATCAAGACGCATTCAACAGAATGCATCTTCAATCACGTAATAAGAACCCGATTATTAGAGAGTATGTTTTTAATAATCTTGCACTGATTAATCAGAGTTTTGCATTTAAGCTGTAAAATATATGAGATGAACATATTTTTGCAAAGCTGTAGCTGTGATATTTTTAACCAAATGCCTGTGTATCAAGGCAGTGTACTTAGAAAGAGTAACATCACAATGGCATGCTTGAACTGTCTAGCAGATTGGAGAAACTAGTTTGTAAAAATAAACTTCATTTGTAACGTATATTTCTATTGTATATAAAAAATCTATGCCAGATTGGAATTTATAGTATTCAAAATTATTTAACTAATAAGCATGATGATTAAAGATATGCCATTATATAGAGTAAGACACCATTCTAAAACACTGTTTTGACTAACCACAACTACTTGGCTATAATAGCATGACTGTAAAAATCTCAGCATAGTTGTTAATGTGCAAAATGTATATAAATGTTACGAAATTCTGAAAGGTGGTTATCTATTAAAGCATGGCATTGAATAATGCATATACTACAGTACCTCGCAAATTGAAAATTGTAGTAAATATATAAATTGCACGCATAGTCTACAAATTAATTTTGTATTAATTTGTTGCACTTAACACTTTTGCAATGCTATTTATTGCAGGTATAGCTTAAAATGCACAGAGTTTAATTTTGAATGTGGTTATACTTGCCTGGTAGAGTGGAGTAAAACATTAAATTGCTTGATTACAATTATCTGAAAGTAACAACATGCCAGTAATAACATTAAGATTGTTAATGCAATACAAATGTACGGGAACGTGTAGATGTTTCTGTTAAAATGTGTTCAGATAATTATCACGGAACAAGCTTGGTGACACCAAGAGGTAAAGCTTTGACTACAGGTCAAGGGGACCTGAGTTTGAGTAGTGGCATTGACGCTTGACAGAGCGGCTATATGGGCCCAGCCTAGGAGGAGGGGATGGAGTCAGTAGCAGTGTTTCAGAGGAAAGATCTGGGCCCTGCAGGATGAGGCTGTTCTTGCAGAACAATAGAAGCAACAATCCCATAGTAGACAGGCTCAGTGTTTATTACATAACATACCAAGCTTTCAGGTTTTACCCTTCATCAGTGCTAACAAACTATTAACAGAATTCATTTTTATATTAAAACTACATGAACACATGACACAGCCAACCAATCATACAAGTGATGAAATCAACAAATATTTAGAAAATATTAAAGACACATGCAAAAATGCATTGTATCATTAATAACTGCATTTGGTTTTTTTTTTTTAACTAAAATAGGTTTAATGATAACAGCACTGTTTAATCTGGAGGGCATATCAGCCTGTAGCCTTAGTATCCGATTATATTCCCTAATTTCCAAGAGATTATTTATATTGCCTCCTCTAATATTCTTCTGAACAACCTCTATGACCCTGAATTTAAATTTGTGAGTTACCTCAGTATTCAATACGTGTTTTGACAGAGCATTTGTTTAAATACAACTGTGTATGCCTTATTTATGTTCCATAATATGATTTTTGAGTTTTTGACTGCATTTACCTACATAAAAGCAAGTACATTTGCAACATGTTCCTAAATATACCACAGATATAGTGTTACAAGTAGCCTGACAGGAAAATGCATAGGTTTTATTTGTAACTGGATGTATAAAAATGATATCACATGTAAGGTCTTTACAACAGCTGCAGTTGTAGCATGGAAATGTCCCAATCCTATTTAGATCTTTACTTACATCAACCATCTTAAAATCCTTATAACACAATCTCTGTTTTAAATTCAAACAATTCCTGAAAGCAAACCTTGGTGTTTCATCTATTAGACCCCTTAACTCAGGCATGGAGGTCAGAACATTCCAATTTCTCTTTATTATTTTTTGTACTTCCCAGGTCCTTATATTATAAGTAGTCACATATCTTATTTTAACTTCATTACAAGAATTATTTTCCCTTACTAATTCAACTATGCCAGATTTACTAAAAAGAACACCAAATCACCAACTGACAGTAACCTTTATCAAGCAAGTGCATGGTAGCATGTGGTTGTGTAGGAAAAGGCATTGTGGCTATCTCAATATATATATATATATATATATATATATATATATATATATATATATATATATATATATATATATATATATATATATGTGTGTGTGTGTGTGTGTGTGTGTGTATGTGTGTGTATATATGTGTATATATAATGTGTGCATATATATATATATATATATATATATATATATATATATATATATATATATTTTTTTTTTAATGTATTTACATGTCTATATGTGTGTGTGTGTGTGTGTGTGTGTGCGTGTGTGTGTGTGTGTGTGTATGTGTGTGTATACAAACACACACACACACACACACACACACATATATATATATATATATATATATATATATATATATAGTGTAGTCAAACCTGGATTAACATTAGATTCCTGTATATGTGTTTGAAGAGGTTTCCTGTATGCTAACTTATTTTTATGTTATTTATGAAATGTATAAGGGTATAGCATTTACTACTGTGTACAGGGATGTTTATTTGATAAACGTGCATTTTCAAATTTTATAAATGTTTTTGAATGGAGGGTTGCTTAACCAAAGTGGGTCGGTAATTAAGCAGACCTGGTTGGGTATAGCTAAATGTGTTTACTAATGTAAGGTGAGAGTAATTGTACACATTTTTGGTAATCATGAATGAGCTTTATAAAAATCATTATGATATTCACTGTACAGAGCAAGTTTTGTTAAATAATTCCAACTGACTAAAACATTAACTTATTTTATAGAATGGCCTCCTGCATTTGGAGTAAGATGCAAGTATGTTATTAAGGCAGATTCATGTTTGGTAGTAGGACAGGAGGCAGTTGTGCAGACTAAAGATACTGAATCTGAATGAAGTGAATTTTGATGTTCTCAGGTAAAATTAAGTACCACTTTTTCAAGGTAAAGTGATCAGAACATGTATGTTGTGCTTTATCATTATGTGTGAAGAAAATGTTTGTTCATGTGGAAGAGAAGTTTTTGGAGGATATATATATATACACACACACACACACACACACACACACATATATATATATATATATATATATATATATATATATATATATATATATATAGGATCACTACTAAATCCCAAATACTTACAATACCAAAGACCGGAATCCCGAGACCAGATACCCAAAAGACGAGAAGACTGGAAGACCAGAAGAGCGAATCCCATTTCCCTATTTGCTCCCTGAGTGCCCACAACCTTCACTAACTCCAGGAGAGGTAGGTGGGCCTTGTCCCTTCACTCTTCATCCTTCCTGTTTGGCTGCTCCTGTGCTGGGGCTACTAACTGAACTCTAGTAACTTGGGTTGCAGTCAGGGCTTCATCTACTTAACAGAAACATGGAAGGTAGAGTGGTAGTATCTGACATCATTAAAGCATCTGATAAAGCATCATATCAGGCCCTGTTTAAAATTCCACACATGTATGGGCTAGGATTAAAACTTCAGAAGTTGATTAAATCATTAACAAAACGGTTATTCCCATGTGTAAGTGGAAAAGAAAGGAAGTCTGTGTTAAAGAAGAATGGAATTAATCAATGTAATTAATCAAGGATACCTTCTAATCCCTGTGCTCTTTGGATTAATTGTAAATGCAGTGGAAAGCAAAGAAAATTTAAAAAATGGAAAAGTATAAATGGGAGATTTGAAAGGAGTAAATGTTATATCCATTTGAGTTAAACAGATGATGTAATTACTATAACAAAGCATGTGGTTTTCATAACACAGGTGTTAGACAAATTGCAGGACTAGTTAAAAGAAATGAGATTGACACTGAACAAGGAAAAGAGGAAACAGGAGAAAACTACAAGACTAATACATTTTCAAAAGAAATAGATTAAGGTTTTAATTATCTGGTTTGGAGAATATAAAGTAAGAAAAGTGGAAGATACAGAAAAATGGAAAAAGTGACATTGTAAAGAAAAACAATGTTTTGTCTTTTCAAAATAATCTGTTTGCTGAATTTAGTATTTCTTTCTCTTTTTGTTAAATTTTATTAGCATTTGATAAAGAACAGATACAATAATGTCCAAGATGAATTCACTATTTATGGGTATAGGGAGTTGGAATGAAACTGGGGTTGGCAAGTATGTTTCTTGTTTTAGGAGGAATATATTAAACTCTATAAAAAAATAAGCAATGCACACTAAAAAGAGAAGGGATATGTCTAATAAATCCTGAAATTTATTGTGCATTAGTTCATATCTTGCATATAAATCAGTTGATACTGCAGGAAGATAAGAGAATGATATGGCAGAATATGGAAATAATATGAGGAAACAATAGGTAATGAGAAAATTAATTCTTATTGTACGAAATATTTAAAAGGGCAAATACGGAATGGAAAAACTGATATTATACAAAAAGAAAAAAAAACTGTGAAAACATTATAAAATACAGATATGGACATTTCTTAATGAAGCCTAAAGAAATGTAATAAACTACATGTTTAAGATGATGGCAGTATTAAGAGTGTGGCTTGATTTGGGGGGAGACTTGGTCGCAAGAGAATACCATTCAAAAGTAATATGAAATCTAAACAGGAAGAGGAAAGACTTGTAGTATATAGTATGCTGAGGAAATACTGATGCATGTTTTTATAAAGTGCAGTAGAATCAGGGAATATTGGGAAAGAATAGATGAAGTACTTCAATGTCGACTTAGGAAATATTTAACAAGGGAGTTAATATGCTGTGGCTATTATGCAGATGTGGTTAAAGTAACTCTAATAAATTGGATATTATAATGATACTAAGTGTGATGATAGGAGGTACTGCCAGCACAGCTAGCTGGAATTCTGTAAATAATTATATGTCATTTGCGAATAGCAAACTGATTTATACACGATGCTTGTATTACAAATGTATTAGAACTGTATGTCATGTGTATATAAAAACTGATTTGTACGGATGTTTGTGTGAAAATTTATTTGTAAAGTGCTTGCGTTTAAAATGTATCAACAGTGTACCCTACAGGAGAGAATAGAAATGTACATGCACTATTGTAACTGTTTAAACGTATATGTTTTAACAGAGGAACCTGGAAGACAGGAGGTTAAACTCAGTCCAGCAAACTTTAAAATATATCTGAAATTAAATCAGTTTATGGACTAGGCCATAAAGATGCCATTTCACGGGTTTCAGTACAGCTAGAGACACAAAGTCTGCACTAGGAAGCTTTCTGCATTATCTTTGGGGTGAAACAAAATTACTACTCTGAAAGCGTGGAGGTATAATATTATTTTATGACCTCCAGCACCTGTCACAGGTCTGAGCAAAATCCATTGTGTGTGTATTTTTATGTGTAGGTGCTAAATCCTGCCAGTTTGCACCAATGGGGGTTTGCATGGGAACTAGAAGTCAGATGACCAGAAGTGATGTCATTCTGCAAGCTGTCCCAGAAGTAATATTTTAGATATTATTTAGAGAAGTCTCTTAGTGAGACAGAGGAGTATTCTGTTTGGGGCCTGACTAGAGAGACTGATCACGTATTTCATCTTGCCTTGCCTAAGTAAATTATTAGGAAATAGTATAGTTCTCTTAGATTCAGTCAGGAATATAGTGAAGCTTAGTTTAAATATTGTTTTTCTTTATTTGTCTGAGTCTGTCCTTTAATGTTATTTTAAATATTTCCAGTGATTTTGAACTCTGATGTCACTATGAATAGATATTTAGTATTGTCTTGTTATTTTATTATTTATTATTAAATATATTTAAACCTTTCATTGTGGCTGATCTTTGTAGAGATATTTAAGTTTTGACAGTATTTGCATATGTATTTGATGACACTCTTTGGGCCACACCCAATAACCTTTCTTTTGGTCAAACTACCATTTGTATTAGTATAATATTACACAGTAAAACTGGACACCCTTTGCTAAGGGCCTTAAAGTAACTTGCTAGGGGTTCTTGTGGCAGTGATAACTACCTTATAGTCTGGGAAAAAGGTGGCATAGCTAGTAAACCTGTGCCAGCCTTTCCCAGGGGTGTGTGTGTGTGTGTGTGTGTGTGTGTGTGTGTGTGTGTGTGTGTGTGTGTGTGTGTGTGTGTGCGTGTGTGTGTGTGTGTGTGTGTGTGTGTGTGTGTGTGTGTGTGTGTGTATGTGTGTGTGTGCACAAATAAAACTCAGAGACTGTGTGTGTGTCACCTACTTGGGCAGGGACATGAAGCACTGGTTGGACAGGGAGAGTGTTGGAGGACTTGGCTTGGAACCCTGGCTAAGGACGCAGCTCTATAGCTGTGCCAATGGGAAGTCTTAGTGGTGATCTGGAGAATGAGACAGAAACCAGACCCTGGCCTGACTGTGTTTCCTGTGTGCTCTTAAGAGAAATTGTGCTTGAGTGTGCTTGATGCAGAGAGCTGCATCTGGAGATATTGTGTGTGTACCTGTTATCCTCCCAGTGAACATTTCCCACAGGTGCAGTGGTGAGGATTGAGGCTCCTTGATTACTGTCCCAGAGGTGGGGTGTCACATCAAGCATGTGAGGAATTTGTTTGGGATAATGTGGTGAATGTCTGAATAGAAATATGGGAAGTGAAAACAAAAATATAAAACTAAAGAAAGTCATTTCGCAATGAAAAATTGCCACAAGAAGGGGATAATCTTTTATTTAATTAGTTAGTTGCATTTTTCTAAAAAAAGTAGTTTGTGTTAATCTTGTTTTCCTTTAACTATTTTTTTATATTAAAATATGTGTGATTTTGCTGTTTTTCCCCTTAGGACTGGGGACATATTTCTTGTATTGGTAAAATGTAAAACTGAATACTATAATTAAAGCTGCCCCTACTCTTTGTGATAAGATATTCGGGTATTTTACATCAACCTGAGTAACCATCAACTCAGACAGATGGCACCTTTGCTAAATATCTCATCAAAAGTGTTGCACACTCTGGAATGCATCATCCGCCCACCTTATGCTGTCCTTCAGTGTCAGTAATGGAACATAAATCCAAACATGCGGTATGGTGATATAATCCACATCTGTCTGATTTTCCTGGTGTCAAAGGCAATTGTACAACCCATTGAGCCACTGGCACTAACAAGAAACAGAACAAAATCCTAATTAGTTGAATTGATTTTAACATAATAGATTTTGATGAGGCTGAAGTCATGCAGAATATTACAAATCCACAAGATAATCTGCAGGTTGTATTTAATGTATGAAACAACAAAATGGCTGGTGCAGAGTAGTGACAAATTAGTGGCAATTTTAAATGCAAATTATTATTTAGTTTAGCAGAACACAATTAGGTGAATATCAGTACAGATAATTATATGTACCTCAGGCCCATTACGCCAACCTTCATGTAGGTATTTCAATCTCTGGCTGCAATTTCTGCAATTGTAATAATGACTAAAACTAACCTGCATTATTAATATGCATATTACACTGTATAATGTTAACATATTCTGCAGACTCAGGACTGAAAATGATCACCCTGCTGGTCAGTGCACATATCTGGTTTATAACAACAAAAATGAATATACTGAGAAAGACTACAGAATTATCTTCTGTATTTATGTCACTGTAACATTTCATGATGGAATGAAGCCATTACAAAGATAAGATCACTTATGTGGATAACAAACAAATAAATAATTTACATGGTTAACAAACAAATAATTAATGTGGAGAGACAATGGGGGTCTTTTGAGTTTGGTTTTTCAAAAATAGATCTGACCTAACTGATTTTTATCAAATCATTGTGAAACCAGAGAAACACTTTGCCAGGTTACAACTGGTTTACCACTCATATTTCTCCACTTTGCTGCATAATCTTCTGTCTTGCTGTTTTGTATTTTTATTAAATACAACATTAAGGTTAGGGTGGTTTCTATTATATGCAGGAGACTATTATTATTATTATTGTTATTATTATTATTACTATTATCATTCAGTCTCAGAGATGTAATTCTCTTACTAAACTAGATAACTACAATTGTTTTGCAGTACACTAGAAAAACAATTACTCTCCTGCCTAATAAAACAACCATCTTGTTACAGATATTCAGCATGGGTTGAAAACAGGATCATTGCATGAATGCTGCAATGATTACATTCTCTGAATCAGTGAGTAATGTCTAAATGAAGGGAAATTGGGTGCTGCTTTATTTTTGGATCTGCCATCTTTACATTATCAAGTATACAAAACCAGTCCATCTTTTTCTTCATGGGTGAATCTACTGCTGTGGTGCAGTTTAATCTGGTCACAGGATTCAACAGACTTAAACAGTGGCTCAAGTGACTGAATGTTTTTCTCCATGCAAACTAAAACTCAAAGGTTTTCTGTGAGTGAAAACATGCAATGCAACTCATAGCATTTCTCCAAATTCCAGACTTCCAAAACAGCTGCACATTAAGTAATAGCTTAACTCCAGCTATCTCAGTGTGAAAACAGAAACTAAACAAAGAAAGCCAATAGGCTTTTGTGTTTATGGGTAAATTTCAGTAACCGGCTAGTAAATGTAATACCTGGATGCCAGAAAAAAGAAATACAGAGCACATGGGAAAAAATCAGCTACAAAAAGCGAGGAAGGAACACTGACCAGGGAAAGTTCTGCAGCTGATCAGCAAAAAACAATGGAATCCCCAGACATGACTTCTAATAACCTACAGGAAGATATAAGACAACTGCACATAAACCTGGTTAAAATAGAGAAAACACTGAACTTTGTGAACACAAACAACAAACAGTTGGCAAAATGGAAGAAGCTTTAAACAGATATTTTGATAAGGTGGTAAAGTTGCAAAAATCAGAAACTGAAATGAAAAAGCTGGCTGAATATGACACTGCTCAGGAAGAGATGTTTAAAAAAATAATAGAATTAGAAGGCATAGCATGTAGGGAAACCCTAAGTTTTCGGCTATAGCACAGAAGCTGGAAGGAACATACTGCATTAAATTTTATGAGATCTCAAATAAACAACTGGACTGGTATTCCACAGCAAGAATTGTTAGTTGAAAGGGCACATTATGTGTATGCTTCAAACCTGGCCATAGGAAAGCAACCAAGACCTTTAATAGTAAAGGTGTAATCCTACCAGCAGAAGGAGATGATTCTGTCAAAACTGTGGCAGAAGGACAAAATACTAAAAGTGGGAGACAGCAGAGTGTTTGTAGAGAATGATTATTCATTGTACACCAGGCAGAAGATGAGTGAATCATTCCACTATTCAGGGACTATCAAGATGCAGGTGTGAGATTCAAACTGCTGTACCCAGCTGTCCTCAAGGTATTCTTCCCTGGAGGGAGAAAATAATTTTTTGATAACATACATGCTAAGGAGGAAATACAAAAGTTTGTCTAACAAAAAGTGAGCTGTGAAACAGATGGAGATGGAGATTATTCTGGTAATAAATACCACAGAGAGACTGTACCTGTTAAACCTTTTCCACTGTTTCAATGAAAAATGTTGGAGAGAAGGAAGGGAGTATGAGAGTTGACTAGAAGAATCAAGAGTACATTGGAAATGAAGCAGAGACAGGGTATGGAAATTGTAGATGAACAGAAATAAAACCAGTAACATAATGTGGGATTACAATGGAGTAATTATATTTGTGAAATATGACAGAACAAGAAAATTTGGGAATATTAGACTTTTTCCGAATCTGTTGGACTTGTGGGAGACTCTAAAGTATATGCCCTACTTCATGTTATTAATGTTGGGAAAAATGCTTTGTGAAGGGGAAGAGAGGGGAGAAAGTTAACTGTAAGTAAAGTAAACATTTTTTTCTTAATAGTACTACTTTTGTGGTGTATGGTTTTCTTTTTATGCTATAAAGTAAAGTTTTCTCAGTTATTTTTAAGTATAATGGGGATTGTAAATAGATGTTGCTGTTCTTTTTTTCCTTTCTTTCTCCCTTCTCTCCTTTTCCTTGTTCAGTTTAAAGAAATGTAGGCAATGCAGTGTAAAAAAAGCCTGGTAGAAAGAGAATGACAAAAGAAACATTAATGTGTTTTTTCTCATTCTTGCATAGGGGTATGACTGGATTAAGGATCTTAGATTGATTTAGCAACAAGTTTTAAGAGAACACAAGTAAAAGAAAAAGAATACTAAATATTATGAGGCTTTTTTTCTAGCAAATGAATGTATGATTAGTAACAATTCTGTATCTGGCACTCATGTCTCCATGGAAACAATCTGATAAAGAGAATTTTTTCAATGAACCAAGTACTTGCACAAACTGTGTACCAAAATAAGGAAACTACACTCCTTTGCTCCCCAAAAACATCCAGTAAAGAGACCGGTAACACTGAAATAACAGACTTTATTGTTATTCCAGTGTTACCGGTCTCTTTACTGGATGTTTTTGAGGAGCGAAGGAGTGTAGTTTCCTTATTTTGATAAAGAGAAATTGACTATCTGGTTCTCATGTATCCATGGAGATAATTTGATGATGAGAAATTGACTGTCTGGTTCTCATTCTCCATGGAGACAATCTGAGAAAAGTGGTGGTGCTGCAGTAGCATTGTCGCCTCACAGTAAGACGCTGTCCAGTTCGATTCTCAGCTAGAGTGTCTTCTGCGTGGAGACATGCGTGAATGGGCGTACCTTCGTTGAAGGTTGTGCATCAGGCCTGGTAAGCCGGTACGTAAAAATCAACTGCCAATCATTAGCGGACTACAGTTCCGCTGTGGCGACCCCTAACCGGGAAAAGCCGAAAGACACAAACAAACAGTCTGGTAGTGAGTAATTGGTTGGGGGAAAAGATAAAAAGAGAGACTGACTAGGAGATAATATTCTCTGAATACATTCAGAGGTTTTGTCAGCTGGGAGAGCTATAAAGATAAGATAAAACCAATCAGCACTTAGTAGAAGCACAGGCTGCACCATGCATCCTAGCATGGATAACCTTTCTTTTAGGGTAAGTCAAGTCTGTGAGTGTGGCTGTCAGTTTGGGACGTTTGTTCCTATCAGGAGGATAAAACTTCAGTATTTGAAGATGTACATAGTTTTGTGTGTAAGTACTATATTAAGTTTTAGGGGGCATTTGTTTTGAGGTCTTTCAATAAAACAAAAAGTTTTGTGAGATTTGACATAGGCTCAAATGGATATGACAAAAACAACTATATACAAGGTCAACCTGCTAAACAGTGTATGCTTGTAACCCAAAAGCAGGAACTAGACATTTAACAAAAAGGTGTTACTGATTAATGCATTGATCCTTTCTGTAATGTCTTTAATGGTCAATGGTCTCACAGATAAATACAACAAAGAAAGAATTGTGAAGTATATTAAAAATGTAGAGTGCAAATGGCTATGTTACAGGAGATACACTTGGAAAGAACTGAACATGTGAATTTGATAAAGAAAGGTTTTCAGGATGGTTATTCAGTGGAATATCTGGGACAAAGGAAAATAAGAGTACTTATATTAATTGCAAGAGGAGCTCCACTAGTGATTTTTATCAACCAGAGAAGTTGTGGATAGCAATTAATAAAGAGCTGAAGGAATTTATCTGAGAGGGGAAGACAGCAAGAGTCAAGTGGGATAAACTGATTCTTCCAGTAGAACAGGGCAGATTGGGATTACCTGATTTGAAGGGGTATTTCTAAGCTACATAGTTAAGGCTCCTATGCATAGCATAAGCAGAAAACTATAATTCAAAGTGGAAAGTGATAATGATGAAACAGGTGGGAAGCTCAAGGAATAAGGACAGATTGGGATTTTGGATGCAGGCCTTTAAGGAGAATAACAATAATAATACAGAATATTATATCTATAAAGCAGCAGAAAGTATCCTAAGAACTAAGCCAACATGAGAATGGAGAAAGGAGATTTTGCCGATAAGGATGACTGCAATTAGGGATATGGACAACAGGCAAGAGGAGACTATAATTTATTGGAGAAAACTGGCAAAGGTACAAAGGTATTGGGAGCAAATAACTAGAGTGGGAAAGATGATAGACTGGGAAGATGCTAAGAATTTATTTGGACTGCAGGTTAGAGACTGCCTTCCCTATCAAGGATTGATATCAGAGTATAGAAAAAGAGAAAGAAATAGGGGGTCCTAAATGAAAGACCAGCACTGGTAGAATTTTTTGTAGAATCTAGAACAGAAGCTGCCATTAAAAAGAATAATTAGTAGAGCATATAAAATATTACATGATAACTATAAGAATCAATCAGAGGAGGTTAGAAAGGATTGGGAAGAGAGTTTGGATAAGCAATTCACAAAGAAACAATGGGAAGATATATGTATGTCTCCCAAATATGCAACAAAATCTAGAAGATTTAGGATTTTTGCTTGAAAATGTTTGCACAGATATTTTTATACCTCAAGCAGACTCCAGAGAATTTTTCATCAGGTAGATAGCGAATGATGGAGGTGTGACAGGGTAGAAAGAGGTAATTGGGAACATATTTTCTGGGAGTGCAGTGAATTAGCAGACTTTAAGGATTCCCTGCAGGATGCACTGTCGGAGATGCTGGGTGGGCAGATTGGTGTGACAAGGGAGATGATTTTTCTGATCTATGATAAGGAATCAGAATCGCTTAGACATGGTAAGGCCTTGCTGTGTCTAATTATGGTGGCTGCCAAAAAAGCAGTAACTAGAAAATGGAAATAAAAATCTAAACCAGTTATACTTGAAGTACTGAATTAGTAACAGAGATAAAACAACTGGAACTGAGATCTTTAGAAAGGGGTAGGAGGAAACTACACAGGAAGGAAATGGGAATTGTGGAAACAATACATACAGGGGAGGAATGAGGTTTAAAAGAAGGCAGGACTTAAATGAGCTATGGAATGTTTGACTAAAAATGATTGGGTAGATGTATAATGTTTGCAACTGGGAGTGTGTCAGTATGTTTGTGATGTTAAATGCTTGTAACTAGGATCGTGTCGGTGTGGTTTGTTTTCATTTATATAAATGTATGACTGCCTATGTCGTAAGTGTTAATTTAATATCCTTTTGGATTGTGTTTTATGTGTTCTAATATGGCAAATCTAAATTTGTGTATTTAGAGAAGTATGGTGGCAATTGTTCATAGATGCATCAACCCCACCAGGCATGAATGATTATATATCAATCAAACCAATATTAACTATAAGACAATAGTGTGAAGCATAAGGGTTGAAGTATAAGACTTACACAGAATTTATAGTGTTAAAAATGTCAGTACATTTTATAAGTAAGGAATCCAGTATTGACAGTACTAATAGTATTAATAGTAATTTTAGACATAATTTAATATTTCATCAAGTAGGTTTGGTTATATGAATTGTTGATATGTGTATAGATTTGTACATAGCTATGCAATGTTTACAAGTGTATTTTTATATATATTTTTTATATATTTTGTTACATATTCTTGTATAACATTTTTATATATTTAGAAACATGCATACATCAGGATCCAAATTTAAAACTTATATTTTATCATTTTAAGTAAAAGGAACTAGTATATTATGTATGTATATTGCATATCAACCAACTTTCACTAATATTTATTTATTTTTAAAAGTGTAAAACAGTATAAACATATAAAGAGGTATATTTAGAGATATTACTTTAAGGGTGGACCATTACTGAATTTTTGGCACCTTAAAAGTTATTTAAATGTTTGTGACAGCTGGTAATCTTGTTCTGATGAAGCCCACATACAGTGGGTGAAAGCGCTTAACTACTATAACGTGAAAAGAGTGAATTCTAGTTTGTTTTACAATAAAAAGATTGATTTTACAGGTTTTTGCACAGCGTTTCCTCTGTGACAGTAACGTTGCAATTTTTTAATAAAGTTTGATTACTGTTGCACAAATGTAAATCTGCCTATGTCACAAGTGATAATTCAATAATGGTATTTAAAAAATAGCATTTCTCAAAATTTCTTCTTCCAATCTGTCACCTCCTGATTAGCAGGGTCTACAAAATGCCTGAGAGTTAAGTTAAATGATTGAAATGAATCAAATGATTAAGTGTTGATCACTTCCAAAATGACCTCCAAAATGCAATGTTTATATAATATTAGACCACTCCTCACTCAAGAGTGTTGAAATAGGCATATTAATAGTCTTCTTATTCTTCTACAAGATACACTGTTCATTTTTTCCATTTTATTATATAATTTTTCTCCATCACTTATAAAAGAACATAAGACAGCATATCACAGGGCAGCTTAGTTTATTGCTGGTTCTAAAACCAGGAAACATTACTGTGCTTCATTAAGTACTCAGATTTTTGAACTCATGAGCACTTAAAATTTCTTTAGTTTTACAGTTCATCATTCACAACAAAACATCACATTTAACCTCCATCAGATGATATACACCTTCCCAAGAACTCATCTCCACAAATGTGATGCTTTCAGCTTCAGTTCTCCATAGAAACTCCTATGGAAGTGGCTTAAATGGGTTGTATGCACAAATATCCTGAACTTCATTTGTGTGACAATAAGGTGGTTGTAAAATCTTCATGAATTTAAGGGCAGTGTGAGGGCCTTGTTTTGTGTGAAATGGCCTTACAGCTGTGGCACTGACATAACCTGACTTCTGGGTTTGACACAATCCTTGGCAGAATCCACCTATTTTTGTTTACTTAAAGTAGTATTCTTTTCTGTTTTTCCCTTTAGTTGACTCTTGCCTTTCCTTTTTCAAATAGTTTATTTTATGTATCTGCTAAATGCTGCATCTAATCTAAATTAGGTCTGTAATATGTATGGCATATGTTGTCTATACAGTAAGGCATTTTCACAAATGTTATAATTCTGATTAGCATGTTGTGTGATAACTTTGTATTGGCTGTAAACTATTATTCATCATATCTAGTCTCCTAATTTGCTTATTATTTGTAATTTAATGTGATTTATTCTGCTGGAGGTTGTGGTAAATTATCTATACTTAAGCAGATTTTGTAATTTGCTATTAAGCTTTTTTTTTTTCAAACTTTGATTTATTTGTGGAGTTTTTTTCTGACCATTCACAAAAATGGGCTACACTCAGATAACACAGTTATCAAAAAATAAATAAATGCATAAGTTACAGAGGCGTATTGCAATTAGTAAACTGAATATTCTATAGCAAGAAGTTATCAAAGCAGGAACAAGAAATACTGACAAGTGTTTAATGAGCAACTCCACCCTCTAGTGCAGTTAATCTTATTTCATAGTTACCCTTTCCTCATGTAATACTATCTAAACAGAGTTTAGTGCCCAGAAAGTATTCAGTACTTTTTAGTTTCTTCATTTACATTTTTCCTGCCTCAAATCATGAAGGCTTCTCTGCTTTCTTTTTTTTTTTAGCTATTCAGTTCCTGCATTGTTTTTCAAAGGAGTATGACAGTTACATAGCATGGGGGAATGGGAAAGATCACATTCCTTCTCTAGTGACCAATGTTAATCGACATCCACAGTTTTACATCTGGAGATTGTAACAACACACACACACACACACACACACACACACACACACACACACACACACACACACACACACACACACACCACATAAAACACATGTTTAAAACAGCCACTAGCCACAGGGTGTAGAAAAGGAAGTTTATGACCTGTATTTATGGCACAGCTTTGGCCTCATTTTTCACCACTTTGGCCAGATAGCATGCTAATAAAGTACAATAAAAATGCAGAAAAAGTAGTGAAACTCTTTTCTACAGAGATTATGGAGGAATGTTTAAAAGAAGGGCAGCACAATGGTGCAGTGGATAGTGTTGTTGCCTCACAGCAAGAGGTTCTCCAATTCAATTCTCAGCTGGGATGTCTTCTGTGCAGGGTCTGCATATTCTCCCAGTGTTCGCATTGGTTTCCTTTGGGTGCTCTGGTTTCACCCACATTTCAAAGACATGCAGTAGGTGGATTGGACACTCTAAAATTTTCCATAGGTTTGAGTGTGAGTGTGTTGTGCGGCAGGGCTAGCCACTCGGTGGTGTAAACCTTGAATCTGAATGATTGTTATGAATTAACACCCTGACCCCATGTGGAAAAATGGAAAAAGGGGTTGTGCATGGATGGGTTTAAAAGAAGAGGAAGTAATACCAACACTGCAAAGCTATGCAAATAAAGTAGTCTTGTTTTACCAAGTGAACTATTGCTGTTATCCATTTAATTGTAGAAAATTCAAAAAATGAATGGAATGCTTGAAGCAGTTTTATGAAATCTATGAAATGCAACTATTAATCACAGATAAATGAGAGGAATTGCTATCCCTGTCACCTATTTAAGATAGTGCGAGAGAAAATGCATAGGTTTATCAGAGCTACAACTTTGGATACCTAACTAATGTGTCTGGAATAAAATTTAAATACACGTTGAAAGGGTTCTCATCACTTACAGTCAGGGCGGGTGCTAGAATTTTAGGGGCCCCCAGCAAGTTTCAAGTTGGGGGCCCTACCCAGGAGAATATAAAAAGTGTGACCACATTGCCATCACACCCCCTTCCCTATCAAGCTCATGCAGCACCATTTAACAATCACTGTATAGTGTTACTACATTCAGACCATTAAAAAGACTTGAAATGTCAAGGTACACAATGGTGGCATTTAGTACCAATGTTACATTGTGACTAGCCCCTGTACCACAGCAAGGTAGCCACTCACAATGGTATACACACACACTGACTGGGACTGTGCAGTGGTACAGCAGTTAACATTGTCACCCCGCAACAAGAGATTCTCCAGTTTGATTCTTAGCTGGGGTGCCTTCTGTGTGGAGTCTGCATGTACTCCCTGCGTTCACATGGGTTTCCTCCCACATTCCAAAGACACACTTCTGCAGCATTTCTCCCTCGGCTTCTGCTAAAATAGGCCCTGTCCTAATCGGACTTTCCCTGTCAAAAAATGTTAAATAAATAAAATTTAGTACCAATGAATTATAAAAAAAAACCTGTACCACAGCAAAATAGCCACACACAGAGGTTCACACACTGACTGGCATTTAGTACTAATATTACATTATGACAAGCCCCTGTACCACAGCAATGTAGCCACTCACAGATACACACACACACACACACACACACACACACACACACACACACACACACACACACACACACACACACACACACACACATACTGGCATTTAGTAGTAATGTTGTTACATTATGGCGAGCCTCTGTACTGCATCAAGGTAGCCAGTCCCACAGAGGTACACAAAGACACCCACGCAGACTCCCTCATACAGGGCAAAGACATAAGGCAGACAGCTACACAAACTCACAGACAGGACATAGACACCCACACATGACGAAGACAGCACTACAGTAAGACTGCACATTAAGAATTTAAAATACTGTGCTTATGAACTAATAATGATGCTAGAATAAGATTTTGCAGTAGCATGCGTTGTGTGACCCCACATTTTTGAAGAACAGACGAAAACTAACAAACAACTGGACATTGTGCAACATTCTCACAGCGTTTATATCACATTATCGAAAGATGAAAATAACGAATGCTATTTTATCAGCCCCAAAACATCTAAACATGAAAATATCGAACATTCAGAACAGCGAATATTTTCCCATGGAAAAGAATTTGCTGCTCCAAAACACATGCACACAATACAAGCACATCAAACAAACAGCAACCACACACATGCACTTAAATTCCTACATCTAACGCTACACTAAACTAAACATACACTACTATCTACCCACTTACCTTAACCCAAACCCTAACCCTAAGGTCCGTCACTATCGTACACTCACCTAACCTGTGCCCTAACCCTAACTCACTTAAACCGCCCCTTCGCACACTTACCTGAACCCAACCCATAACTTTCCACCACAGCCCTAAGAATAGCGAAGCCACAGAAACGGCCAACCAAATTCTTTCCAGAGGAAAAAATTAGCTGTTCTGCAGCTTCGCTATTCTTAGTGTTCGCTGAATAGTGTTCGATATCAGAACATTCGAAGTTTTAATACTTTGATGTTCTGATATAGACCCTTCTCACAGCCCCTACCAACCTCCTAACCTCTCGGCATAATTCCAAAGCTGAAAATAACTGCAGAACAAAGGTGTAGCATCAAGGATAGTTACAAACATTGCTATGATAAACTTAGAAAGATATTACAATAACAGGGATTGCATTAGCATTCATTAAAATAATCAGTACAATCTACAGAACTCTCATAGTCCCCCCAAAAGTCTCAGCACAATTCTAGAGGAGGTAAAAAAAACAAAAAAAACAAAAAACAAGACAAGGACGTTAACAGTAGGGGTTTAAAACATTGTGGTTATGAATTAATAAAGATGGTAGGATGGTAGAATAACAAATTTTTCTAGTAGCATGCATTGTGTGAATTCACATTTTTGATGAATAACAGACCAAAAATACAAGACAAACATCTAAACATTGTGCAATATTCTCACAGCCCCTATCCCTCTCCTAAAGTCTCAGCTTAATTCCAGACAAAGACAAAAAAAAATAAAAAATGCAGATCAAAGGTGTAACATTAGGGATAGTTTGAAACTTTACTATGATCGACTTCGATAGTAGAACAGGGGTTTCATTGGCACGCATTAAGACATCAGTACATTCTGCAGAATTGTCACAGCCCCTACCCCCCAGTGTCTCAGCACAATAAATCTAGATGAAGTAAAAGTAAAATAAAAACACAAAGGCATAACATTAAAATAAATGTGCTCATCAGCAAATATAGACGCTGGAATAACAGGTTTTTCAGTAAAATGCATTGCATAACTTCACATGTTTTAATGAAATTCGATAAATACCAAGCAAACACCTGAATACTGCACAGCATTCTCACAGACCATAAGTCCCCTACCAATCTGTCAGCACAATAACTCTAGACAAAGCAAAAAAGTATCATAGAACAGTCGTACAATCAGGGATAGTTGTAAACGCTGCCAGTATACACAATACTAGTATAACGGAGTTTGCATTAGTATACATTAAAACAACAGCTGTACATTCTGCAACATTCTGACAGCCACTAACTCCCCTCCCAACCTCTCAGCACAATAATTCCGGGCAGAGCAAAAAATTATGGTAGAACAAAGGTGTAGCATCAGGCATAGTTGTAAACATTGCTGGTATACACAAAACATGCTAGCAGAACAGGGTTTGCATTGGTATGCATTAAAACATCTGAATATTCTGCAGCATTCTCACAGCCACTATCCCCCCACTACCAGTATTTCAGCACAATTGTACACAAATCAAAAATGCAATATTGAATATTCTTATGCAAGACTAGATAAAAAAACTACATGAAATCTGGACATTAATTACAAACAAGAAGAAACGGCCTCTGCAAGTATGGCGGCTGCAAGGACTCAATTCAAACAGATTCCAAAACACAAATAAATCTAGCAGCTCTAACACCAAAGATACTTTATTTAAATGTAGTATAAACTACTGAACACTGATGAAGGCCTTCTTATTTTTGCCGAAACTTGTCTGGTTTATACTAGTTTTTTACATGTAGTTTATACTACATTTAAATAAAGTATTTTTGGTGCTACAGCTGCTGGATTTATTTGTGTTTTGGAATTAATTACAAACAAGCCTTCCTTCCTCAGTCTCTTAGCAGAAGAATTCTGGACAAAGATAAAATAAAACTGTTACAACCACAGCCCCCCCCCCCCAAATCATCTTAGCATAAGAACTCTGCAGAAAAAAAGTTATACAATCTTCTCCCTAGATTTCCTCGTCCACCTCCCCCAGCAAAAAATAAAGTTAAAAATAAGCCCAGCAACTTACCTTTTCTGCAGTTGATAGAAGGCTGCTACTAATCCTCTGTTTGCTTCTACTACACACAGACCAGACCTGTTCAACCCTTTTAAATTGCCCTCAAAAGGACAGTTTTTCAGATCTTTTAGAAACTGCCCTTACAAGGGTAGTTAAAATACAGCTGCTTTGCTGGTCCCACGGTTGTTCCAGCAAAACTTGCATCCTCCATCCATCCTCACAGGATACCTCTCAACCTCTTAGCATGAAAAATCTGAACAAAGCCAAAAATAATAGGGGTACAAAGGCTTAAAAATAGGGTCACGTTTTAAATATTGCTCATATAAACTTACAAACTTGTTTTCAGGCCTTGCTTTTGCATACATTTTCTGAAGGATATAAAGTCTGAAACTTAAATGTATGTCTGCTATTATAAACAAGTGAAATATCAGGGTACCAGAAAGTGTGGGAAGTGTACTATTTGTAAGTATGTAGTTCCACAGTTTAAAACTATTAATGGAATTTTGTTTGAAACTAAGGGTGTTTTTAATTGTAAGTCATTACAGGTTATTTATGGTATAGAATGTCCTTGTGGGAAGTTTTATATTGGAGAGACAAAAAGAACTTTGTCTTGTAGGGTAAAAGAACATGTTAGAGACATAAAAAATCAAAAAGAAAGCAGCCCTTTAGCTACACATTTTTATAAATATCATAATGGTAAACCTGATAATTTAAAAGTCACAGTATTGGATAATGTTTATAATGAATCTTATTTCAGTGAACAGCATATAAAACAAATATTAAGGAGAAAGGAATTATGCCTTATATTAAAATTTAATACATTAAGTTCTAATGGTCTTAATCATGACTGCTCATGGAAAAGTTTATTATAAATTTAATATGTTTATTTTTATTCTTATTAAATGTATATTATGTTTTTTTTAAAAATATATATATGCATTTAGTTTTTCAAAGTATGTTTAATGTGATGAATTTAATTGTTTAATTGATTGAATGGGAGTGTCTTGTTAAATGTATTTAAGGCTAGGTGTTAGGTAGTGTTGAAGTTTTACTCTGTAAAGGCAAGTTTTGCCAAGGCGCTAGAGATTAGACTACTCATTTGTATTTTGTTTGAGACCTAAAGTGGATTCAATATTCATCCAGACGTGCATTGGAGTCATTCTTCTGTGGTATTGTTGTATGTCTGCTATTATTTAGTGACTTCAGTACTCATTAATGTATAAGACAACCACAAATTTTATGAAGAACAAACCAAAAATATAAAACAAAATCTGGATATTCTTAAAAAATCTGGACAGTTCAGATGTGTGCCCAACAGACCACATATTACGGTAAAGCCAATCAGGAAACTAGAATTTGCTTCCTTGACTCCTGCAGCCAATCAAGTCCCTTGCTTCACTGAAGTGGACCTGATTGAGCGCAGCTTACAAGTAAAGCAAGAAACCTGATTGGCTGCAGCCATCAAGGAAACAAGTTCTTTCAGGAAAAAAAAAAAAAGTGGAATTGCACATTGGCACTTAACAGCCAAATGAACAAGGCACCAAGCAAGGAGTGGAAGAGATGGAGAAACCCACGGCTGCTTCATATGGGGGCCCTCGTACATGGGGAGATAATCGGGAGCTCCCCAGCCGCGGGTTTGGTGGGTGCCTAATGCCGGCTATGCTTACAGTTAACATATATCAGAGCAAATCAGTTAAAAAAGATGCTGATCTCAAAAATTTCTTCAAAGTTAGTGACTTATTGCACTGCCATTATAAGAGAATAAATGAAGGCAGTAACAAAACACTTGATTCAAGAGGAGCAGAGTGAAAACAAATGCCATTATTAGGTACAACAGATTAAAAAGATAATACTAAACACAGTGATATTAAGACACTTGTACTGCACACAAGATTAAAATATGATGTACAACATGTTTTCAGTATGTCAATGGAGTCTTTTGTTAATGAAAAAACTAAATCAACAGATATGTAGCAAAAGAGACATGGCAAAGTAGATGACAATATAATTAAATATCCACTATGACCAATATGACAGCTTCACAGATTTCATGTTCACTCATTAAATGGTATTAATCAAAACTGTGCTTTGGTTGGGCTTCAAAACACACACACACACACACGCACACACACACACACACACACACACACACACACACACACACACACACACACACACACACACACACACACACACACACACACACACACACACACACACACCTGGATATGTGTGTGTGTATGTTTGTCAATGTATATTTCCACTAGGAAGGCTTTAAATATAATTTGGATAAGTGCACTATCATGGAAAGTAATACAGTTAGCTTTAAAACTGCCACATCTCAATCTCAAAAAAAAAAAAAAAAAGAAAAAATCTGGGTTGCAGAAATCACAAAGCAAAAAAGTTATTTTGTCTCTGGTTTTGGTGCATCATGTCTTTCTGTGTGTTCAGTTAAAGTAAGTTAGTGAAACAGTGCAAGTGAGAACTTGACTGAGCCCAACTACAACTGAACTACGCATATACAATCGAAACCCAGGAATGCTTATTTTTAAAAGAGAGCTAAGTCTTGTCTGTTGAAGTTAATAATGCATGTGAGACTGTAAAATGCATCACATTTGCAGTGGTCTTTCCATAGTGCATAATACTGCCATTTTATGTCACATTAGCACAAGATTTGCATTGTACATTGCATAATTAGAATATCATGATTACAATTAAAGCATCTACTAGCCCAAGACTTCAGAAAAGGACGTTTTCTGACTTGTGTAGCAGTGTAACACTCACCTAATTTTTGGACATATAGGATATTCCACATCAGTGTACAAGAACAAAGGGGACATTCACCCAACTGTGGGCAGTACAGAGGGCTCAAACTCCTACCACACTGCATGAAAGTTCTGGAGAGATTGATTGGAGAGTAGTAGAATGTAAGATGGGAGATGAACAGTTAGGATTCCGCTCAGAATGCAGCACAACTGACCCGATGTTTGCATTGAGACAGATACTTGAGAATAAGCTAGAAATTAGGAGAGAGTCCAACTGGGCATTCCTAGTCTTGGAGAAAGCATATGACAAGGTCCCAAGAAAGCTAATCTGGGCAGTACTGCGGTGGTTTGAAGTCCTGGAAACATTGGTAGAATTAGTGCAGGCTATGTACAAGAAACCAGTGACTCAAGTAAGAGCAGTGTTCGGCCTCATAGAGGGGTTTCCAGTGGGAGTGGGTGTACATCAGGGTTAATCTCTGAGCCCACTGCTATTCATACTGGTGATGGACTACATTAACAAACAGGTTGGAGGGGACAGGTCAACAAAGCTGCTGAATGCAGATGATGTGGCAGTACAGACAGACTCTGAGCTAGAACCTCAGCAAAGGATAGAAGAATGGAATGCAAATCTGAAGGCACATGGGATGAAACTAAGCACAGATAAGACAGTGTTAATGGCAGCAAATTGGGGAGATCAGAAGAAGCTGAGAATAGAGATAGAAGGGAAGATAGTGGAACAGGTAAACAGCTTCAAGTATCTGGGAGGGTGGTTGAGGAGAAAAGTAATCTGAACTTGTTTCCCTCCTTTCTAAGCTAGTATAGTCCAGTTTTCAGGTTAGTGCTGAATTCAGGGCTGTGTTACAAATCTCTGTGTTTGCCCATACCTTACTTGGATAGAAGGAAGTTTCTCTGTTCACCTGTGAGGGAGGAGAGCTTTGAGCAGCCTATCTGTCCCTGGAGGAGTAGTTTCAGCCCAGAAATTAGTAGTTTATTGGCCATTTTGGGCTAATTTCTATCTCTTTCATTTCCCTGCTATAAATACCGCATTTGCCCAGTTTTGCACACTGGGCAGTGCCAGTTAGCTAGGGTATAACTATTCCTGACTCCACAAAGTCTCCTCTTCAATTTTTCCCTTGGAACTAGACAAACTTTCAACTTAAGCACTCAAGCCATTAATTTCTCAGCCCGGCATTTGCTCAAAACTCATAGCAAGCACTTATAAACCCTAGCACTCGACCGTCCTGTACTGCACAGAAGGACAAGGCTCTCTATTTGACCTTACCAGCCATCCAGTAAATCAGTTCACTGTACCTATCCAGGCATGTCCAAAGGGCAGGTTCATGTGTACTCTCCAGTCCAACTGGTGAATCTGGGCATTTTGAGGCAATGTTACAACTGCCTCATGTACACAGACAACCCTCTCCTCCTACCACCAAACACTAATACATGCAAGAGATGCAATTATACAGCCAAACTGGAGGCTAAGCTCTCTCAACCCAAGACTGGATCAGACAGTCAAGAGGAAAAGGGAAATACTTGCATCACACCACCAGTCTCACATAGACCCATTAAACCAGCACTGGCAAACAACACACATAAATACACAAAAACATACTCAGAGGCTCTAAATAAAAATCTGCAAAAGCAACAGAGACCTCCAAAGCAAACATCCAAGCAACCTCCATCCCCAACACAAACCATGAAACACATACTTCACAAAACCAGTGTGCCATGGAATCATAGCCCTTAAGGCAAAATAACATACCCAACATACTAGTAATAGGTGACTCTATAGTCAGGCACACTGATGTCCCACTCACTAGGCTGAATAAAAAGAAGGTTACTGTTAGCTGCCTGTCAGGTGCCAGGATCTGCCACATAACACAAGCACTCAGGTCACTCCAGAACAAGTACAAATATGACTCTGTCATTGTCCATGTTGGTGTGAATGACCTGAGCCATACCTCATGGGACTACATGAAAAGAGACATGGAAGAGCTCTCTGATCACGTAGCTCAGGCCAGTATGACCCTGACCCTGAGTAGCATCCTGCCCTCACCAAGAATGATACCACTGTATAAAGAAAAAAATCTCGATTTCAACAATTGGCTAAGTTTCTGGTGTCATTCAAAGGGGATCCAGTGTCTGTCTGTCTGGAATGACATGCTCGACGAGCCATGCTGCTTCACAAGAGATGGCTTGCACCTGTCACCCTTAGGCTTTCGAATACTGGTCAAGGCTCTTGCCACCCCCATAGTGCCTTTTTTAGGCAAGACTCAAAAGACAAACCCACCACCGTAAATAGCACAAGTAACAAAAAACTGAGGGTAATGCTACTCAATGCCAGAAGTCTAAACCTCAAAATGCATGCATTCGAGGCACTCCTCAGTATGGATAAAACTGATATATGTGCAGTAACAGAAACCTGGTTTAAGGCTTCAGAGAGCACCCCAGCACTACCAGGCTACAACTCATATCATACATTTCGGCCACAGAACCCATACCAAAATACAAAAGGTGGGGGCGTATCCATATTCATCAAGGATACCCACACCTCCAGGTTAGTGGCACAGCACGATGCTCCAGAGATCATCCATGTGCAACTAACAATGGGCAAAACTGCAATTCAAATTGTAGCTTGCTATAGATCACCCACCATGCCCAAGGACCCCCATTCCGTGTTTCTAAAAACCCTGGGAAACATAAAGGTCCTATCAAACACCCTAATACTGGGTGATTTCAATTACCCAAACATTAACTGGGAGAACTACTCAAGTACTAACTCCCTTGCCCAACATTTCCTAGAATTTATAAACTCAAACACCCTAGTTCAACTGGTCAACACTCCCACCAGAGGTGACAACATATTGGACCTGGTTATCACCAACATGGACGACCGGTGTTCCACACCGGAGGTCAACCCCTCACTGGTTAGATCTAACCATAAACACATCACTTTGTATATCCACATTCCACCCCCCAACCCCCGGTCAAGGAAACCACCATGAAAAACTTTTCAAAAGCAAACTTCACATTACTTAAGACCGTGGTTGCAAGTTTCAAAGCCCCCATGCTAAAGGATAACGCTGTCCAAGCTGAAAAATCCTTTACTAATGCATTCTATGGGCACCTACAAGAATGCATGGATTGAGCTATCCCAAGCAAAACCAAGACTCACTCCTCCGAGCAAAGGAAATCAGTCTGGTGGACTCCTGACATAAACAAGCTATAGAATAGAAGGAGGAAACTAGTACAGAAAAAAGTAAAATCCCAAGAAGGGAAGACATCCCTGATCAGTATCAGCAAGAAACTACGATCCTTCATAAAATCATCCAAGGCGAGCTTTGAAAGAAAAATTGCCAAGGACTCCAAAGACAGCCACAAGAAATTCTTTAGCTATGTCAAAAATCTAAGTAGCAATGCTCAGATCTGCTTAAATGTAGTGCAGAATGGCAGAAAATACACTGAACAGACCGATATCGCCAACATCCTGGCAGACAGGTTCAGCGCAAACTTCACCCCCCTCTCACCCCCAAAAGGGCCCATAACCATACCAGTAGAATGTACAGTCCCTAAAATCACAGACACTCAGGTTAAAACAGCCCTCTCCAAAGCCAAAAACACAGCATCAATGGGACCAGACTGTGTCCTAGGCTGCGTCCTACACGAGCTCAAAGATGAACTAACCCCTCACCTGAACACACTGTTCAAACTCAGTCTCTCCACAGGCTATGTACCCATTGAGTGGCACACAGCAACGGTTATTCTGCTCCACAAAGGTGGAGCCACAACAGACCCCGGTAACTATCATCCTATAAGCCTGACTAGCTTGGTCAGCAAGGCTATGGAGGGCATCATCATGAAACTCATTAACAGAGACATTGGGAACCTCCAAACACTGGACCCTACCCAGTTCGGCTTTGTTAAGGGCAGATCATGCCTACTAAACCTGGTGGACTTTGAGACAGTTACCAAGGCTATAGACAAGGGAAAGTTGGTACACACAGCCTACCTAGACCTCGCAAAGGCCTTCGACACCATTCCCCATTTTGGTATTATAGACAAGCTCACCAGCCCGAACATAAACCCCTACGTCACAAGATGGGTTGTCAACTGGCTCACAGACAGAACCCACATGGTGAGAGTTGCGGGAGCTAGGTCCAACTCTAAACCGGTTACAAGTGGCATACCCCAGGGCTCAGTTCTAGGACCCCTCCTGTTTGGCATATACTTCTCAGAGGTACAGGCAAGCACAGGAGGACTATGGCTGACTAAGTCTGAAGACGACTGCAAACTAGGGGCTATAATTGACTCTCTGGCTGACACAGACATCCACCAAAAGTGTCTCACTGAAACGAATACCTGGTGTCAAAATCATGGCCTCAAGCTAAATGCCAAAAAGTGCATAGTCATCCCCTCTGGCAAAAACAAAGTACCCACAAACTACCACATAGGTGGTAGTCCCCTAAATACGGAAGACATAATAAGTGATCTGGGGACCCAAGTAGATAGTAATCTCAGCTTTGATAATCACATTGCCAAAGTGGTTAGAAAATCCTTCTACATGGCCCACCTAATCCCAAAAGGGTTCGCATCCAGATCAAAAGAGGTCATTGTGCCCCTCTACTCATCACTCATCAGACCCATCATAGAGTACAATGCCCCATTTGGGATGTACCTTACAAGGCACCTGCAACAGCTGGAAAGACCACAGAAGTACTTCACTAAGAGGAGCACTGGCCTCAAACAGATGCCCTGTGCAGTGCAACTGAAGAAACTCCAGCTGTACTCAGTTGCATACCGCCTACTCTGAGGTGATCTCTGCCTGACATACAAGGCCATATCCACCCCAGAATTGATGGACATGCTTCACCAAAAGAAAACTTTATCCTCTCGAGTCACACGCTCTAGGGATCTAAACCTCACCACAACAATAAATAGGACGTGCTGGAGGGATAGATTCCTGTCCCAGAGATTTCCCATGCTTTGGAACAAGATTCCAATCTACATTAGGCAGAGCTCCTCATTTCAAAAGAAACCTTGATGAGCGGATGGAAAACAGAAAGTTTACCCCGGGGATCACTTTAGTGGCTCTGCTGGACAGAGGCACAGGGAACTAATCTAAGGGGGCAGCAAAAGAGAACAGATTACGGTGGTTTGGCACATGTGCAGAAAAGCAGAAGATGATCTGGTGAGAAAGATTTGGGACAGACAGGAAGAAGGCAAAAGGAAGCAAGGACATGCAGCAAAGAGGTGGATGGATTGTGTGAAAGAAGATATGCAACAATCAGGATGAGTGTTGAAGAAGGCAGGAGTGTGGCACTGAATCAAGAGAGCTGGTGACAGTTAACATGATACCCCGACCCCATGTAGAAAAATGGGAAAAAGGGGGCTGATGATAATGATGAGGATATTCCACATCTGCTCACAGTCTTAAAACAAGAAAAAAAAAAACAGGAAACACCAAAAAATATTTATTTTGAGAAAAAAGACGTATTACATTACAGAAGCAATACTTCTAGGTATAGCTCTCAGAAATATTTTTCTCTACTAAAATAAGAGGATCAGTATGATTTAAAGACTGTGATGATATGAGATTTTGTTTTTTGCTGTAGGTTAATTTCCATAAACAGTGTCCATGTTTCAATGGCTCAATTAACTTCAAGAATTTGGCAGAAGTCAGTTCTCTAGCTTAGTTACTGGGAGAGTTAATTATGTTCAATTTTAAAAGTACTTTATAAGGTCTGAGGCTGTGTATTAAAGGGTATTTTAGTAGAAAGGCATGCAAGAACAAAATCATACTGTGATTCAGGACCTGAACAATTTTAATGAAGTCATGAAAGTATTACAGAAAACTTGTATTTAACATCTCTGTGGAAAATTCTCTTCAAAAGAATACATACATGATTAAAAGTTGACAAGAATGATAACTTTATTTAAGAAAGGGGTACTTTTGCAAATCCATTGACCTGATTTCAGTACATGTCAGATGAACCACGAAAGGAATTATGGACAAAAAATGTTTAAAAAGCTTAGAAAGAGGTCCATGATTCTATAAAGAAACCACTTATTCACAAGACGTACTTTTATAAAAATAACAGTAAACATCTGATCATTAGAAACCATTGTGATGTTATCTATCTATCTATCTATCTATCTATCTATCTATCTATCTATCTAGCTATCTATCTGTTAACCAGGTAAGTGGACTGGTCTGAACATTCTTTTCAGCCATAAGCTGTGCTCCTATTGGAGCACAGATTTTAACTAACAGTGATGGCAACATTATAAGAAATATGACAGTACCAATGTAATAGTAAAATTATATACTTATGTTCATGCAAAAGACATATGCTTATTTTGTTTAACACAACATGCAAGAAAATGATTTTGAATGTGACAACACAGAAAATAATCAAGTAAACAAATTTATATGCACTTTGCAAAGTATCATTTGCCAATATCAGGACAACTTTAAATAACAATAAAAAAAAAAATATTCACTGATGTTTTATATTTTTTTTAGCTATGAAGAATACATAAAGAGTTTGAAAAGCTTTCAATCCAAACTTAGTAACAGTTTGATGAATATGAGAATGCAAGTATTTTACAGAGTATTCTGATTGTGAATTTCATCTGAGAATAGTTTACAAAAGGCAGATAATGCCTTTTCTCCTTATAATGGTGAATGGTGGAACACAGTTACACACCAGTTACTACTTGTTCTAAGGATCCATGAAGATATTTTTATGGACAGCCTGCTGGCTAAGTGGGGGGAGGGACATTACTGCAGGTAAGTAAGTTTATATAAGAGGGTGCTGAATTATAGTGTAGTTCACTCAGTTATGGATAGTCAATGACATTTCTGTATTAGTAGTAGTAGTAGGCAGTGATGGGAGTTATATGGAGTCAGATAATTCTAATACCTTATTTTCTGCAGTCTGAAGCAATTTGGTATTTTATGAAGAGTTAAAGGCAATAACTGACATTACATGTTTTCATTTTGGTAATAAGACATTTATTGGCTTAGTGAGAAATTATGGGAGTGAGTAAGAGATACCAGCCTCCATTTTAGCCTGAATACTCTAATGCATTTGATAAAACAGTTTACAATTTAGTTTTATTTAAAGATAGCCAGTGCATTTTTTCTTTGGGATAAAAGTTAATGTTTTCTGAAAGCATACAAGTTGTTTTTCACATCTGGGAGGGGAAAAGATGTAGGAAAAGAACAAACACCAATGATTATAAGTGAGTACACAGGCTGTAACAAGTGTTTTAGCAATGGATAACCTTAATTTTAGGTAAGGTAATGTCTATGGGTGCAGCTGTTGATTTGGGGCAATTGTTCCTATCTGGAAGGTAAAACTTCATTTTTTAAAGATGTAGATATTTTTGTGTGTTTGTTCTAAGTTAACAGGGGATGGGGTCATTATGAAAATGTATTCTTTTTTTGTTTGAGGGTTTTCATTAAAATAAAAAGCCTTGAAAAATGTAAAAATAGGTTCAAATGGAGATGAGAAGAAACAAATGTGTAAAAGATCAGTTGGCCAAATATTAGTATTTGCATGTAAGACAAAAGTTGGAAATATACATTCGAAAAATGTCATCTATAATAGATGAGAACAATAGCTTTTTATTCTAACAGCTATGCTATCTGCATGATCTTGGAATGTAAATGTCCTTACATGTATAGGGAAAAGGAAAGAGCATTGAATTATATTAAGAAATGCAGAGTGCAAACATCAATGCTACAGGAAATGCATTTGGAAAGAACTTAGAATGTGAATTTGACAAAGAAAATATTTTAGGATTGATGTTCAGCAGAATATCAGGTAAAACAAATAATACTAAACACAGTGATAGTAAGACACCTGTACTGCTCACAAGATTAAAATATGATGTACAACATGTTTTCAGTATGTGAATGGATCTTCTGTTTATGAAAAAACTGAATCAACAGATACACAGCAGAAGGGACATGGCAAAGTAGATGACAATATAATTAAATGCTCCATATGGCCATATGACAGCTTCACAAATTGCTTGTTCACACTCATCAAATTGTATTAATAAAAACTGTGTTTTGTTTGGACTTCAGAACACATGCATTTGATGAGTGTGAACATGAAATTTGTGAAACTCCAATAGTGGCAGAAGAGGAAAAAAAAAACAATAATGGCATGTGGTAGTAAGGGAGAAGGATTCTATTGGCATGTATTTACATTCCACCAGAAATTGCTAATATGGAGATTGCAAAAAGTTTAGGAGAAATAATCATCTTTCAGCAGGTAATATTAATTATAGATGGGGAGTGGAACTTGATTTGTAATACTGAAGATGCATCGGGGGACCTAGAGGAGAAAATATAACAAAAGAGGGTAGATTTCTGAAGAAATATATGAAACTATTTGGTATGGAAGATGTGAATTTAGTAGTAGGAACTTGGGAAGAATTTAAATATTATTCCCCAAGATGCAGTAACTTGGCTAGACTGGATCAAAATTATATTTCACAGGAACACGTGCATTTGATTGAAAGCTTCAACATCCATCCAGATAACTGTTTCAGATCATGCACCGATAAAACTAAGATAAAAAATACAAGATAATGAAGTAAAAATATGATATATGTGCTTTCCTACCTACCTGGTAAAAAGATAGGAATGGGTAGTGAAAATTATTCATTCAAGAGCTATTAGAGAAGATAGAAATTTCTTTAGAAGTGATAGCAAGTGAATGGGATAAAATAAAATGGAGTTTAAAAACAGGGTTGAAATAAATGAAAAAGAGATATGGTTAAGAAGCAACTAAAATTATTTTGAGGGGATGACAAAGGTTAAAGTATTTCAGAATAAGGGGTATTTCACAGAACAAGAAGAAGCAACACTGCAGAGTGTTTTGGAGAAAACAAAAGAGTATTTAGATAACATGCACAAGTTTAAAAAGATTACTGTTAAGCAACTATTTTTTTGATAACAGCTCAAGAGCACAAAAAGACTTATGCAACAGAAAGTAGAAAGAGTTGTCACCAACTTTAGGGTGCCCGTAACAAGAAAAATAATCAGAGATCCTGCAGAGGTATTAGAGATATTTTTAAATTTTATATAAAACTGAGGAATGTAGAAATCAAGAAAATGTGCAAATGTAAATATTTATAGAAAACTTAAGTATGCCAAAGTTAGAGGTAGATGACGCTCAACTAACTAACAGTTAACCTAGGAAAAGATGAGATGAAAACATTGATGTATAATCAATCTGCAAGAATGGCTCCAGGAAGAGACAGTATTCTTGTGGAAGTTGGGAAGTTAGGAGGGAAGAAAGAGATAAAGATTTGGAAGATTTTATGGGTATTTTTAAAAGGAGAGGAAGTACCAACAAGTTGGAAGAAAGCTGCGGTGGCTGTATTGCCTAAAAACAGTAAAGACCCTTCAGATCCAGCTTCATATAGACCCATTTCAATTTTAAACCATGATTATAAAGTGTTTATGTCTACAAGAGCTAAAAGAACGGCAAATGTTTTGCTAAAACTGATAGGTATGGATCAATGTGATTTTGTGGAGGGCAGGCAAACAAATATTTGACAATATTAATATAATATTGCTGATCCAGGGGGAAACAGAATATAAGAAAATACTGTTGTGATTGGTAGGTCTTGGTGCAGAGAAAGCATTTAACAGAGTAAGCTTGGATTTTATGAGTTGAGCAATGGAAGCATTTGCATTCCCTGATACAATAATAAGGTTAATTAGGAGGGTATATGAAGGATCAGAGGCAAGGCTTACAGTGGGAGGGTTTCAATCTGATAAGCTGTATCTGAACAGAGGAACCAGACAGGTTGTCTTCTTTTCTCTTTGTTATTTGGTTTATAGAGCCATTGGCAAAGAAAATAAGGAACTCAGAAATTCAAGGATATAATTCATAGGATCATAGGAGTTTACTAGGCTAATGGCCCTGGCGCCATTCCAAGCCTACCCAAGAGTTTATCTCAAAAAGAAACCTTAGTCAGCACCTGTCACCCCTGTCAGTGAGGGACACAGATAAAATCCCTGGGACAAATTTGTGGTTTCCCATCCACTCATCAAGGTTGCGCTTGAAGAGGGTCAGTGAGGTGCTCTGTTTGACATGTATTGGAAGTCTGTTCCAGAGATGGGGCAGCCTCTGGGAGGCAAACCTGTCTCTCTAGCAGGTTTTGTTGATGTCACATATTAGATTCAGGCCATTTGAAGCAGGTAGTGTGTGAGGAGTTAGACTTTTGATATAGAGAATTTCTAATAGGGTAGGGTCCGAGATTGCCTTGTAGGCAAGACACAGACCACCTCTGAGCTATCTGTACGATACTGAGTAGAGTGATAGTGTCTTGAGCCTATCGGCATAGGACAGGTGTTGGAGGCCATGGATGCTCTATCTGAGGTATTTCAGTGGCCTTTCCAGTTGGCGCAGATGTTTTTTAGAGGTACATCCCAAACGGAGCGTTATACTTAATTATTGGTCTAATGAGGGAGAAGTATAGAGAGGTAATAACCTCCTTTTTTCTGGCTGGAATCCCTTTCCTGAGTACCCAGGTCTCTCACCACAGGTTGTGTGCTTAGGGAGGGTGCCATTGATATGGTAATTAATAGGGGTCGTGTTTTTGCTGAATGATATGATGATACATTTTTTTGCATTTAGCTTGAGGCCATGACTTTGGCACCAGTCAATAGTTGCTGTGAGACCCTCTTGCAGTATGTTAACATCATTTGGGGAGTCAATGACAGCACCCAACTTACAGTCATCTGCAAACTTGGTCAGCCACAGGTCTTTTGTCTTTGCCTGGACCTCTGATAAATAGATGCCAAACAGTAGGGGTCCCAGGACAGATCCCTGGGAAACTCCTGTAGTGACAGGTCTGCTATCAGAGGTGGAAGTGCCTATTTTGACTTTGAGGGTCCTGTCGGTGAGACAGTTGGCCACCCACCTGGTGAGATAGGGATTTATGGCAAGTTGTGTTAGCTTTTAAATGCTGTGTCAAAGGCCTTGGCCAAGTCAATGTAACCTGTATGTACTGACTTTCCCTCATCCAGGGACTTGGTGACAGTCTCAAAGAAGTCAACCATGTTCAACAGGCAAGACCTGCCCTTAACGAATCCAAACTGGGTGGGGTCAAGTGCTTGGAGATTGCCTATGTCCATGTTTATGAGATCCATAATAATATGCTCCTTGGCTTTACAGATCAGACTTGTCAAGATAATGAGGTGATAGTTTCCAGGGCCAGTAGTGGCACCACCTTTGTGCAAGGGGATGACAATGGCAGTTCTCCATTCTGCTGGAATGAAGCCACTACAGAGGCTGTGGTTGAAAAGGGTGTTCAATGGCGAAGCCAGTTCTTGCTGGAGATGGTCCAAAATACATCCTAGGATACTATCAGGTCCCATGGAAGTTGTGTTCTTTGTCTTGGATAGGGCCTATAACACTTGATCTGCAGAGATGTGAGGTGCAGGATAAGTATTGGGGATGTCGAAAGGGCTTTTGGGGGGGACAGAGGAGTGAAGTTTGTCTGAACCTATCTGTTAGCAGGTTGGCTAAGTCAACAGAATCAGTGTAAGTGATACTGCTAAGTACTAATTCAGAACCAACCTGAGCTTTGCCACGGAGGTTCCTGATGTAACTGAAGAAGACTTTATGGTTTCTCTTTGTTATGGAGGCTACTTTCGATTCATTATTGGCCTTGGAGGTTTTCACTAGTGATCTAATTTGCTTGTTGAGGCTAAGGATGGAGTTTTTCCAATTTGGAATTTGTTCCATTTTACCCTTGGACAACGGTTTCTTCCTTTTGTTGTAATGACTGTTGACAGAGGATGTCCACCACACAGATTTGTGTTTCCTTGAGGAGAAGGTTTTAGTTCTATTCAGTATGGCTGAGTCAATTCGGTTGTACAGATGCTTGTATACTGCATTGGTGTACTGTTCAGCATAGTTGTATGCATACTCTGAGGGGGGCAGTGGTGTGAAGCCAAAGATACCCTCCCTTAGGAGGTTGTAGTCATCTTTTGAGAAGTTTTTTAGCTTGATTATGGTTGGGTGGGGGGGTTGGGTGGGAGAAAAATATCAAATGAGACAGTCCGATGATCTGATCTCACCAGAGAAGAACATACTATGGGAGTGGTGCATCGGTCACTCATGTTGGTAAGAACCAAGTGCAGAATGTTATCTCCCCTTGTGGGGGATGAGACAAGCTGGTCTAGTGCATTAGAAATGATGAAGTTGAGGAATCATTCAGAGAGTGCCTTAGTGCAAGAATAGTTTACCCAGTCTATGGTGGGGTAGTTGATGTCATCAAGGATCAGGGTGTTAGGGGGTACCTTGATGAAGTCAAGTAGATCGAGGTAAGAGGAGTGGGTGTCCTGAGTCATTGGGGGGTCTATAGCTAGATATAACTTGGATGAGTGACTTGCCAACTGTCAGTTGTACCTGGAGTATTTCCAGTGCATCATGCTGGCAAACCATTCTGGAGGTGTGCCTGTCCTTAATGAAGACAGAAAAACCAACACCCTTAGTCTTCCTGACCTTCTTTTGGGGTCAGAATGTGTGGAATGAGGTATAGCCTGGTAAGACAGGGGTACTGTCTGTAGCCCTGAACCAAGTTTCCATGCCCGCACAGACATCAGCCCCTTCCAGTGCAAGGAGAGCCTCCACTGAGTCCATCTTCAGGTTAAATCTCCTAGCGTTAAGCATCATGACCTTCAATTTGCTTTTTGACAGATCTTTTAAGTTGGAAGGTTAGTCTTTGGGACATTGCCTAAAAAGGCACAATGGGGGAGGTGAGAGCCTTGGCAAGGATACGGAAACCCAGTGGTGACAGGTGAAGGCCATCTCTGGCAAAGCCCCTAGGCCTGTCGACCATGTCATCCCAGGCAGACAGATACTGGATTACCTTGGAATGACACCAGAAACTAAGCTAGTTGTTGAACTCAATCATTTTTTGTTGGTATTGTGGTATCATTCTTGGTGAAGGTATAATGCTGCTTAGGGCTAGGGTCATACCTGCCTGGATTGGTATGGTAATCAAGAAAAGTTGATTTTATTTGTAGATGATATTCTTTTGTACCTGATCAATCCAGAAAATGACATATCAGTGTTGTGGAACATTTTGAGACAGTTTCAAGTTTTTTTGGATATAAAATTAATGTAGGTAACACAAAGGCTAAACCATAAATGATATACTCACACACAAATTGACAGCAGTACCCATATTTATATGGACGTAAAAAGATGAAGTATTTAGGAGCATGGATTACAAAGGCTTCTGTTATGACAGCTAAGGATATGTGGGAAGACAGTAAAAAGATACTACAAAAAGTGAGAAACTGGAAGCTCTTTCTAATGGATATGGATAGTAAGATACAAGTAGTGAATATATTTCTGTCCCTTTAGTATTATATATGGGTCAGGCATATTTCTATCAACCAGATGGGAAGTTGTGGACAATAATTAATAAAGAATTGAAGGCATTCTCTGGGAGGGGAAGAGGGCAAGTATTAAGTGGGATAAGCTGATCCTTCCAATAGAACAAGATGGTTTAGTATTATCTGATTTGAAGGGAAGGGATATTTTAGAGCTACACAAGTTACACAATTAAAACTTATATATATATATATATATATATATATATATATATATATATATATACACACACACACACACACACACAAGAAGAAGGTTATAATTCAAAAAGTGAAAGGGATGATGATGAAGTGGGGACAAGTTAAAGAAATAAGAAGAGAGTAGAATTTTGGATGCAAAGTCTTAAGGAGAATATTAACAACCATACTGAATATTATATTCATAAAGTAGCAGCAAGCATTATCACAACTAATCAAATGCAAAAATGAAAAAAGGATATAATGTCAGTAGCGATGACTGTAAGTAGGAGTATAGAAAATAGGAAAGGGAGGGTTGGAATTTATTGGAGAAAGCTGGCAAAGAAACCAAGGTATTGGGAGCAAATAATTATAGAAGGAAAGGTAATAGAGTGGGATGAGGCCAAGAATACATTTGGACTAGGCTAGAGACTGCCTTCCTTACCAGGTATTAACATCAGAGTAGAGGCAAAGAGAAAGGGATAGGGGAATTCTAAGTGAAAGACCTGTTCTGGGAGAGTTTTAGTTGAATCTAGAACAGAAGCTGCTGTTAAAAAAAGATAATTAGTAGGGCATATAAAATATTGCATGATAACTATAGGGATCAATCAGAGGAAGTTAGAAAGATTGGAAAGAGAGACTAGAAAAGCAATTTACAAGAGAACAGTGGGAGGGCATATGTATGGCTCCCAAATATGCAATAAAGTTCATAAGATTTAGGATTTTTTCTTGGAAGTATTTGCATAGGTATTTTTATACCCCAAGCAGACTTCAAATAATTGTTCCTCTGATACATTGCAAATGTTGGATCTGTGATGGGAAAGAAAGAGGTAACTAGGAACATATGTTTTGGGAGTGTAATGAGTTGGCAGATTTTAAAAATTCTGTCAGAGATATTGGGTGAGCAAATGGCTGTAACTTAGGAAATGCTTCTTTTGAACTGTGACACAGGATCTGACTTGCCTAGACATAAGCAAGAGGTTCCCTAGTTCAGTTCTCAGCTGAGGTGTCTTCTGTGCAGAGTCTACATGTCCACCCTGTGTTCAAGTGGGTTTCCTTTGGGTTCTCTGGTTTCTTTCCAGATTCCAAAGATGTGCGGCAGGTGGACTGAACACTGTAAATTGGCCATAGGTGTGAGTGTGTGTGCGAGTGTGTAGTGTGGAAGTACAATACCTGGTGGTGTAAACCTTGGCTCTAGATGATTGTCCCTGGTGAAATGACACCCTGACCCCATGTCCAAAAATGGGAAAAAGGGGTGATGTCTGGCTGAATGGAATAAGGCCTCATTAAGTTTAATTCTGTTGACTGCCAAAAAAGCAATTACTAAAAATGGAAATTATTGAATATTTTAAAAAAGATAAAATAACTCTAAGAGGGTTGTTTAGAAAGAGGAAAGAGCAACTTACATAGAAATAAATGTATATTGTAGTAATACATGAGGAATAATGTTCAGGAGGAGGATGGGTGAGGTTTGAGGAAAGGCAGGAATTGAGCAATTTATATAATGTTGAACTGATGACCGTTATAAAGAAAAGATATGTGATATCTAATGTATGTACCTTAAAGGTAACCACCATGAAAAACTTCTCCAAAGCTAACTTTGGGCTCCTAAAAATAGAGGTGGCTAACTTCACAGCACCCAGGCAAATGGAGACTAGTTGCATGACAACCGAATCATACACCAATGCACTGTACGAACACGTACACAAATGCATGGATCTCACAATACCCACTAGAACCAAGACACTCTCCTCAAAAAACAGGAAGCCAATCTGGTGGTCCCCTGCCATAAACAAACTCTACAACAGAAGGAGGAAATTGATGTGGAATAAGGTGAATTCCCAAGACTGGAAAAACTCCCTTATCAGCCTCAACAAAAGGTTGAGATCCCTCATCAAATCCTCTAAAGCTAACTATGAAAACAGAATTACAGCAGATGGTAAAGACAACCACAAGGTCTTCTATAGTTATGTAAAGAACCTCCATGGCAATACCCAGATTTTCCCTGAGCTACTGCACAATACCTCCTATACCAAGCCAACAGATATTGCCAATATACTGGCTGACAGATTCAGTGCCAACTGTACCCCTCTCTCCCCTCCCAAAGGACCTATCACATTAACAGTAGATTCCCGGGCACCCAGTATTACTGCTGCACAGGTTATAACAGTACTGTCCAAGGACAAGAATACAGCTTCTAAGGGACCTGACAATATCCCTGGCTGTGTTCTACATGAACTACAGAGTTAACTGGCACCTCACCTGTGTGCCCTGTTCAATCACAGCCTTACCTCAGGCTTTGTCCCTACCAAATGGCACACTGCTACAGTCATCCCTCTCCATAAAGGAGGAGTGACTATAGACCCTGAGAACTATTGCCCCATTAGCCTAATGAGTCTGATATGCAAAGCTATGGAACGCATCATCATGGACCAAATAAACAAGGATATAGGGAATCTCCAAACTCTGGATCTCACACAGTTTGGTTTTGTGAAAGATCATGCCTGCTCAACTTGGTCAACTTCTTTGAGTAAGTCACCAGGGCTATGGATGAAGGTAAGGTGGCTTACACAGCCTACCTTGATCTGGCCAAGGCCTTTGATACCATTTCCCACACAGGAATCATAGAAAAACTCAGTAAGCTAAGCATCAACCCCTATATCACTAAGTGGGTTACAAACTGACTCACAGATAGAACCAACTGTGTGAAAGTAGCTGACTCCAAGTCAGACTGCCATTCAGTCATGAGTGGAATCCCACAGGGTTCAGTCCTGGGTCCTCTTCTGTTTGGTATATACTTCTCTGACGTCCAGGCCAACATGAAGGGAATCTGGCTGACAAAGTTCACAGATGATTGCAAGTTGGGAGCTATTACTAACTCCCCAAGTGATGTTAACATCCTCCAGAAAGACCTCACTGAGACCAATGACTGGTGTCAGAACCATGGCCTTAAACTCAATGCCAAAAATTGTGTCATCATCCCCTTTGGGAAAAACCCAGTTCCCATGAATTATCACATCGATGGTAGTCCACTGAACACAGAAGGCATTATAAGAGATCTGGGAACACAGGTTGACAGCAACCTTTCTTTCAACCACCACATTGCCACTGTGGTCAGAAAGTTCTTCTATGTGGCACATCCCATTACTAAGGGTTTTGTATCCAGGAAGAAAGAGGTCATTGTCTCCCTCTACTCTTCCCTCATTAGGCCAATCATCGAGTACAATGCCCCATTTGACATGTATCTCACTAGACACCTGCAACAACTGGAGAGGCCACAAAAGTACCTCACAAAGAGGATTCTAGGCCTTAAACACTTGTCCTATATGAACAGACTAAAAAAACTCCAACTATTCTCTGTCTCATATTACCTACTTATAAGCGATCTCTGCTTGACTTACAAAGTCAAGTATCCTACCTTCACCAAGAATGATGCCACAATACAGAGATAAGATGATCAGCTTTAACAATTGGCTTAAACTCTGGTGTCATTCAAAGGGGATCCAATGTCTGTCTGCCTGGGATGACATGCTGGACAAGCCACGCTGCTTCACAAGGGACGGCTTGCACCTGTCACCCCTGGGATTCCGGATATTGGCAAAGGCTCTTGCCACCCCCATAGTGCCTTTTTTAGGCAAGGCTCAAATTCTAAACCTACCACCCTAGAACACAAAAAAGGGAAAAAAACTAAGGGTAATGCTGCTCAATGCCAGAAGTCTCAATCTCAAAATGCATGCACTCGAGGCCCTTCTTAGTATGGAGAACATCGATGTCTGTGCTGTGACAGAAACCTGGTTCAAGGCTCCTGAGAGCACCCCAGCACTATCAGGTTTTACCTCATATCATGCATTCCGGCCCCAAAATCCGGACAATACCAAGAAAGGAGGGGGGGTATCCATATTCATCAAGGATACCCACACCTCAAGATTGGTGGCAACGCACGATGCATCGGAGACCATCCAGGTGCAATTAACCATAGGCAAGACTGCTCTGCAAATTGTAGCATGTTACAGGCCACCCTCACAAACTCAGGAACCTCACATGGCCTTCCTGAAAACACTGGAGGGGATAAATGTATCTCCAAACACCATCATACTAGGTGACTTCAATTACCCTAATATAGACTGGGAACACTACTCAAGCCCAAACACCCTAGCCCAAAAGTTCCTGGAATTCATAAACTCAAATGCCATGGAACAACTAGTCACCATCCCCACAAGAGGAGAAAACATACTTGATCTCATCATCACGAACATGGGAGCACAATGTTCAACACCGGATGTATACCCCTCACTGGTGAGATCAGATCACAAACTAATCTCGCTGGAGGTCCTCATCCCACCACCACCTGAAATAAAAAAGACCACAGTAAAGAACTTCTCAAAAGCCGACTTCACACTTGTAAAGACTAGTGAGGTCTCCTTTAAGGCCCCCGAGGCAGCGGAAAACAGTACTCAAGCCGCTGAATCACTTACAAATGCCTTCTACCAGCACCTGCAGGACTGCATGGATAAGGCAATCCCAAGCAAAACAAAGACTCTTTGTACCAAAGGCAAGCGTCCAGTCTGGTGGACCCCAGCCATAAACAAACTCTACAACAAAAGGAGGAAGCTACTACAAGATAGAGCAAAATCCTTAAAAGGTAAGACACCTTTGATCACTATAAGTAAAAAACTAAGAGCTCTCATAAAATCATCCAAAGCAAATTTTGAGAGAAAAATAGCTAAAGACTCAAAAGACAATCATAAGGCCTTCTTTAGCTATGTTAGAAACCTGGGAGGAAACTCCCAGATATGCTCAGAACTAGTTCAAAATGATATGAAGATTACTGATCCTACAGACATTGCCAACATACTGGCTGACAGGTTCAGTGCAAACTTCTCTCCCCCCCAAAAGGAGAGATATCTATACCAAACGATTGCAGCCCCCCAAACATCTCTAACGCCCAAGTGAGAACTGCTCTCTCCAAGGCAAAAAACACAGCATCCATGGGACCTGATGGTGTCCCCGGCTGTGTGCTCCACGAACTCAATGAGGAATTAAACCTACAGCTAGGACAGCTGTTTAATCATAGTCTCACCTCTGGATACGTACCCAGGGAGTGGCGCACTGCGACTGTGGTCCCACTTCACAAAGGTGGTACCTCCACCGACCCTGGAAATTACCGGCCCATTAGCTTGACAAGCCTTATCTGCAAAGCCATGGAGAGGATCATAATGGATCTCATAAATAA